>NC_049242.1:45618376-45918376 GCF_011100685.1 Canis lupus familiaris | reverse complement strand
CAATACATTTCTAAGCAATATTTAGTAAATAAAATATTGCCATAGTATTACATTACAAGCATATCAAGTTTGGAAACAAAGAACATATTAATATACTTTGTTATTTGTATTTAATAGTTTTATATGATATTAAGTATACATATTTAATATTTATATGATTTTATTATATTTATGTTGGATCATTTTGGTTCATATGAATATATATATACTCATATATATGCATATATATACATACAATATATACAATATATATATCCAAGAAAATTCTTTAAAAAGTACAACCCTACAAGTTAACAAATATATAAAGTAAATATATCAAGTGTTAGGTCAAATGCTATCCAACAGAAATATAATGTGAGGAACACGTGTAGTTTTAAATTTTCTAGTAATCACATTTAACAGTATAAAAAATAATTCTATAAAATAAAAAAATAAAAGGTGAAATTAATTTTAATATGTATTGTACATAACCCAGTATATCCAAAATACTATCGTGCCAATATTATATCAAGGGTGCTTGGGTGGGGTGGCTCAGTCGGTTGAACACGTGCCTTCACCTCAGGTCATGATCCCAGAGTCCTGGGATCCAGCCCCACATCAGGCTCTCTGCTCAGCGAGAAGTCTGCTTCTCCCTCTCCCTCTACCCTCACCCAAGCCCCCAGCTCATGATCTCTCTCAAATAAACAAAATATTTATTAAAGTACTATATCAATATAAAAATATTTAATGAGATTCTTTTTTTCAAATCAAGTCTTTGAGATCTAGTGTGGATTTTACACTTACAGGACATCTCATTTCAGACGAGCCACAGTTCAACTTCTCAGTAGCCACATGTGGTACTGAACTGGACATTACAGACTTAGATAATTGCTTACTTCCAGTAGGGTACCATATTTCAAGATGGCCATTCTATAATTCAAGATTTTGAAGAAAATTAAAAGAAGTCACAATGAACTACATGATTCAATTTTAGAATGTTTTAAGCTCTTTGCTATAAGAATTGAGACTTTATTATTTTCCTTTCTGCTACCCTCCAGGTGAGTTAGTTATTCTATTCCTACAAACTGTGGTGATTTAGACCATTTATATTTTCCTCTACAAACATAATTCTTCAGCAATATTTTTTCTTAGTTGGATATGTAAATGGATTTAATTAATTAATTAATTAATTAAATGTTTTTTGGATTTGTTGGTTATGTAATGGGTTAAGTTAATTAATTAAGTTTATTGATGATTTTTACAACCAGTTCCCCCAAACTAAATGCTTAACATTACTGTACTATTGTTCTTTTAAGTCAGCCATAGCCTCCTCTCCTGTATCCATTAAGAAGGGCTCATAGGAGCTGCTGTCCCTGAGTTATCACATTCTTTCTACTAAATTGACTGACTATAGTAAGTACTAAATGTGAGGCCACACTTTCTCTCAGATATTAAGATATATTGGTCTTTGATTTCTTCCACCTGGTTCCATTTTTTTTTTTTTTAATGTTTGACATTCAACAATGTAACAATTATGGCATAATCTTTTCATTTCAGATCATGTTTTTCTATCTAAAACGTAGTTGGTCCTTTAAATATGCAGATACTATTTTTGTCTCAGGAAACCACTTATAAATAATAATATTTTTACCTTTTTAATATTCATTGTTACTAATTGGATTTCTGTGGGAACATTTTGGTCACTTGCATCTTTCATTCCCTTTGCCATTGTCTACATGAATGTTTTCTTCATTTAATAAAACAAATCATTTCTTCTACAGAGAAATTTGATTTTCAATCATGAGTTACCTGATTCTTTTGTGTTCTAAGTTATATATTAGTATCTGATAGATTTATTTTGGTCATTAATCTGTTTCTTTAGTTCTGCAATCTGTCTCCATTTTTATCTCTCTGTTGTTTTATCTTCATACCTTTGAGATCCTGCCATGTTGAATGAATTTTGTCAGCATTTTCTTATAGAAATTTTTGTCTATGAAATTTTATACTTTTCTTAGGGGATTTAATTTTTTTGTCTGGTATTTTTCCCCTACCTAATGCATGTAAACTCTACTCCTTTTATTTTTCCTAATTTTCTTCACCTCGATAGTATCTCTTTTCATATGGGATTTAATATAGTTTATTTTCTTTGCAATATTATGTGAAACTCCTCCATCACTAGTTTTACTTTAGGCTGATGTTTGTTTGCCTTTCTCACTGATCTACAATCTCAGTGTCCTTTATTTTTGTACCTGGATGTAACCTGATGGAAGGAGAGATCAACAGGAATTCTGTGAATACTTTACTGAAGGGAATAGTTCTAGGTTTGTTCATCTGTTTGCTTCTATGAGATTTTGGTAAATGTCTTATTCAATGTTCCTCATCAATTAGGAGTTATATATCCCACTTCAATGAGAGGATATTGTTGGAGTTTGCACTATACTCTCAAATCAACTTTGGGAATTAAGGCATTTGCTTAACATAAGAAGCAGTTAGAACTGGATATTCATTTTTAAAAATCATCCTGATAGTAGCTGTGATCACAAGGCATCACAAAAAATATTTGAAAGGATTAAGAAAATTATTTTTACACAGATTGAATTATTATTCCAATATATGTTGCCCACTTCTACAAGGTGAATTTTTACAGTCATTTTGCAAAGAAATCATATGATCCTTGTCAAATTACATTATTTTGAGACAAAACATAATAAGCATAAAATAATTCTTGCTGCTTTCAGCCTAAATTCAATTACTCTGTGCTATGAGAATAATGATGCAAAGAAAATTTAATCTTATAATATAAATGCACATATGTAATGAAGAGACATACATTTTCAGTAAGAAATGTTGACTAGACTTTGTGATGCTGACATTGCTTACAAGTGTTATAGATAAGGAAGCCACTATTAAAATCCAATTAGTATTATTTAGTGAAAAGAAGAAACCAGGCACATATATTCATTAATTCTTTCAAAAATTTATTTATTGAGCACCTATTATGAGTACAGTACTTTTCTAGATTCAAAATATGCAGCAGAAAATGAAACACACAAAGTTTTACACACTACAGTGGGAAATAGGCAATTAAGTAGACAATAAATATGCAGTTTAATTACATTTTTTCATAAAGAAAAATGAGGCAGGTCAAAAATTAGAAAGACATTGTTGGTTAGTTGGGTGTGTTGCATTTTAAAGAGACTTAAATGAAATGATTTGTGCATATAATATATACGATGAAATAGTTGGGGAATTTAGTTTGTGCAAAATATTTCTAGTACATTTTAATGAAAGGTTAGATGTTGCGTGTCTCTTCATAGGATATAGTACTTATGCCACAAGGGAAAATATTTCTGTGTATTTTATTTTATTTTTATTTTTTAAAAAAGGTTTTATTTATTTATTCATAAGAGACACAGAGAGAGAGAGAAAGTCAGAGACACAGGCAGAGGGAGAAGCGGGCTCCATGCAGGGAGCCCAATAGGGGGACTCCGGTCTCCAGGATCAGGTCCTGGACTGAAGGCAGCACTAAACTGCTGAGCCCCCCAGCCTGCCCTATTTCTGTGCATTTTAGATAAATTTTAATACACCATCAACTAAGGCATAAAAAATTATAGGACAGTTGTATTGGTCCTATGGTGAAAAAACAATGGCAGAAAATTAAAGGAGTTCCAGCTCACAATAAATCTACTTTGAAATGTGTTCAGACAATCATGAGATGGATAAGCATTGGTGATTTAGGTGACGACAGCATTAACAAAAGTAATTTTAATAATGACATACGTGTTAATTCATTAAATTTAAAGTACTGGTATTCCAAATATATTTTTAATGAAACAGAACATGGTTTGCAGAATATCCATTTTTATACTGAAGTTCACTGGCTATCCTGGAGGAAGATACTGGTACAAATTTTTCTATGGGACCAGAAATCACCTTTTTTTCCAGGACAAAGAAAATCCATTATTGAAATACTAATCTGATACAATATGATTATACTAACATACATGCTTTGTTATTTTTAATAAGCTAAATAAACTTGATTCGATGGTTTAGTGTTGCAAAGAGCATACCAAAATACCTTCATGAAAGATTCAGAATTCCATGAGAAAATTCAAATGAAATTGAACAATTTGACTTTTACAATTTTGAGTGAATTAACGTAAAGGATAAACAACACAATATTTGAAAATTTTTAAATTATGTTCTTGGGAGTGTTGTATATTTGGATACACCCGAAACAAAAAACTAATCTTGCTGAGAATTTATTCCACTCCCTCTAAATGAAAAATGTATTAATTCAAGAAAATAAGTATTTTATACATCAATTTTGAAAATAAAATGACATTTTCTTTTTACATTGAAGCTTCTCGCCCAAGCAAACTGAGCATTGTAGGTTAAGATATTTCATAGGTACTGTATTCATAATGATTTATGATTAGAACACATTTCAGTATCTCATATTACAATGAGAATATGATTCACAATGATTGACAATCAAGGTTTTCTAGATGGTTTCTATTCAAATCAAAGTAAAGAAATAAATCAATATAAAAATGCAACTGTTGCCTAGAATAGCCAGTTTTAAAGTATTATTAAAATCAAAATGATTTTAAAACAAATTAGTAACTAGTTTGATAATAAGCCAATGTTAATATTTCATGGCATATAAACATTATTAATAACACAGAAATATGCCATTATTTAGTTAGATAGTGGAGTTTCACACATAACTTCATGTGAAATAAATGATTCCTCAGCTAAAATGTTTGCCAGTTATTTTCATGGAAAATATGGAGCCATTGAAGGTTTTTTTTTTTTTTTTTTGAAGGATTATATTTGAATTTAGATCATCCTTAAGGCTGCCCTGTGAAAAGTTTAACAGGGTGAATACAATGGAAACTAGTGAGAACAGTAAGACCTTTAGTATAAAATTGCAGAGTATAACCTATGGAAATCTAAATTATGAGGGTTCATAAGAGAGATTGTAAAGGGGGAAATGATTCAAACGGATTCAGAATTGTTTTGGGAATGAAGTCAACATATTTTTGTTGATACAAAGTGAGGAACAAAAATAGATACGCTCTGCAATAATAAGGCATCATTATTACCAAGATTGGTAACCAAACAGCACAGCAGCTGTGTGTCTCCCATGAGTGGTACAAGAGTGGTATGAATATTTTCATTGACCTCGGGCCAGATTTTGCTCTCACCTAAAATCATCGATCTCATGGCAAACACACTGACCCTGTGCAACATCCCATTCAACTAGGAAGTTGTATGGACTCATCAATAACAATGTGGCTCAAATGATCCTGAACCCTGAGGATTTACTGCAAGGTGAGAGGAAACAGGTGAAGTAGGTGCATTGTCCTAACTTTATCATGAATTGGCTAATTAATGACTCTCATTTTTAGAGGATCCCCATCTAATACTAAATATCCTCTGTGTCCTTTCTTGGTACCTTTTGAATACCTCCAGCGAAGGAGAATTCTCGGTTTCTTGTAGCTACACAATTTAATTTGAAATGATGCTAAATATTAGAATACTCTCTCTATTCAAACTGGAATTGCCTTCCCTTTCGACCAGTAATACTGGATTTACCCATGATTGGAGGCTACATAGAGTAAATTCTAATTTCTCTTTGAGTTAATACCACTTCCAAATATGCAGGCAATTTTCCTACTTATGGCCCCAAACTAAGAATTAGTTCTGTAGATTAGATGAAATATTCTTATTCCCAAGTTCCTGTACTGATTTCTCAGATGATACAAATCGAAACCTGGCTATTGTCTCTGGAATGTGCTACGATGTGTCTGCGACTCCTCTAGCTTTTTACAAAAAAATTCAGATCTCCATCCAACAGCCCCACTGCGCTGCTAAAGTAGATGTTCCTTGGAGATTCCTTGTGTTTCTAACTTGTCACTTGCTGGCAGCGGATCATGCTTTCACACTACTCTGTTGAAAACTGCAGATAAGGGCTGCAAGAGAAGCATGATGGGAGTTACTCACAGTCTGCTTTCCCTAGGAGCTCCAGTAGATCTCACTCAGATGCTGTGTACAATTGTGCAATGAAAGCTAAGTGCCTCTTCAGCCTAACTGTCCTCCTATTTGCACTGCACCAAGAAGAGTGTACACCCTCCCTCACTTGCAACTTTCTAATACACAACTACCCAAACCATACGAGAAAAGCTAGAATAAATAGATAAAATACTACCATATTTATTTGCAAATCTGGCACTCAAGCAGGGTTCGATATGCAACATTATCATGCACGTAGGTTTCGAGAAAACCAAATCAACAAGCACTAGAACACAGAAAACGAACACAGAAAGGAAAACAGATGGAATTCTTGGCTAGGTTGTGTCAACACATACACGTCTTAATAAGTCTTTTTTTTCATTAAAGTAGCACTAGGATGATGGCAGTCATGAAACGAGGATCAGAAAGCAAACTTGGAATTTCCTATATCATTGTGCCTTAAAAGCTATTAATCCTTGAATATTTTCCATAAGGTCTCAAATCATTACTGAAGAGATTGCTCAATACCTAAGAAATGTATTTTGATTTGTTCTCTTTCAGAAAGTTTCATTTAAATGAAAAAAAAAAAAACCAGACATTTGTTAAATATGCACAATTATCCAACACTATCAATGTATTGACAATATAAAATAATTTTAGCACTTTATCCTGAATATTTATTTTTGTGTTCTAATTGATTTTTCAATAATATTTTATAGGCCTGATTATCATTGTTTTATAATAGAAACAGGGGCTGAGAAACCCAGTATTCTGCTCCCAGTGAGAAAATCCACCTTGGTTGAACTGGGAGTTGAGTCTCACCTAACTTAAAGCCTAAGCCTGTGTTCCTGTCCACTTGCACACTCTCTTGTAACTTTAAATTTATAATATCAACCAGCAAACCACTTTTCTGCAGGTGGAAGGCTGCATCAATTTAATGGCACATATATTTCTCCATACATTTCTAAGTATACACACAAACTATAAGTATTCCAAATAAAGTGCTAAATTTTCCATCTTAAAAAACAAACAAACAAAAAAATAGGAGTTAGTCTCTTAAAAGAATCCCCTTCCATTGTTTAATGGCTTCTTTCTTATCTGATTAGCTCCTAGACAACTCCAATGTCAATTCTAATTTCCTTTGGGCCTTTAATACCTACTTTATTTTTGGTTAGCACCAAACAATTTAATACTAACAGTAATTGATTTTCAGTTTTGTTTTGCTTATTTAGTTTTAATCTATGCTGTTGTTTCTTTGTTAAAAGTAATTAGAAAACAGGTCCTCCTCTTGAATATCTGATCAACAAACTTAACACATTTATCTAGAGCAAGGAACAGATAATCCAATTTCTAGTAGGTTATCTTGTTTCTTAACGTTCTCAAAAGTGCATCCTGCAATAGTCACACATTTTAAGACATTCTGTGTTGTCCTTGTTGAAAAGAGAAGCAGCATTGAGGTCAATAGGACCTAAGTGGAATTCTGGTTTTAACAGTCTCTGGTTGAATAATAATGAGAAAATATTTAAACATATACCCTTATTCTAAAAATATATTGGTATTTCATCATTTGTAAATAGTTTCTATATATCACACAGTTGAAGACAAAGGTGATGACACATGATGACACATTTGGTTCATTCTTACCAGAACTAAGGAGTGTGATTAACCTCAGGAATAAAAACTGTAGATGTTGTCAGAGGATTTCTAAATAAAAACAGTTCTCAAAGAACAAGATTCAGCACATATCTATTCTTATTGGGCTGAAGATGGAGGGATGATGAATATTTAAGAAAAGTCAATTTTCATGCCCTGAATTCTAATTATTTTTTTCTCTCTCCCGTCCTAAGAGTTCTATTGGTGTAACTCAGCTTACAAAAGTGTTTTCATGTTTCTTTCTCCTTTGAGTATAATACAAGCTATTCTGAAGCCTGCTGGCATTGTGTACAATAATGATGTGTATACTCAGCTCACTATTTGCCTGCCTATTGCCAATTTCATAATGAAAGAAGAAAACATGTTTTCAAAGAAAGAGGAGTGTGGGGAGGTGAGGGAGGGATGATGAGAAGCACAGACAAGTACTGGGAGGTTTTCAAGAATTTCCTCTTTTCATTAAAGATGAAAAATATGAGATAGTTCTCTTGAATATATTGAAAGCCAATTAACGCATTTTTATAAAGGCCTCTTATTATCAAATTGTCATTTGCATAATTGGAGGAGTGGAACTGGCAGGACTGCAGCCACTCACAGTTCTTTGAAATGCAGATTGGCTTTGGCTTCTGTAGTCACAAAACCCCAAAATTAGGCCAGAGCCTTTGGGGTGGGGAAGGTGCGGGTACCCAGAGCTCTAATTCAAGCACATTTGACTGCTGCCATAGCTGTGTTCAACTGTGGCCACAAATATCAGTTTTCAAAAACAAACAGAAACACACTCTGTTCAATAAAGCTAATTAGCAAAGCGCCCAGTAATCGGCCTCCTCCCCACTTGCTAGTGTTTTTCGTGAAGTAGTCTTACAAAAAATTGAAAACGTGAATTACTCGGCCATTTTCACTTCCATTAAGGATGCGTTCTGGCACTTTGGCTGTAACTATTTCCTGAGTAGAGGATAAAGAAACGATCATATAAAAAATTATAGAGGTAAGCATCGACAATAAACTCAATTGTATACAATAAACATCTATGCTGTCTTAGAACATTTTCTTTCTACTACTCTCTTCTTTTCTCCATCAATCTTGAGCAAATCAGGGCTTGCACCTTAGTTACATTTTGGTCCTTTTTCCGCCTTGTATAATAAAATGGATGTTTAATTCTAGGAGCAGTATTGTACAGTGATTAATAAAAGTAGGAGCAAGACAAATCTGAGTTCAGACCTAGCTTTGGATTCATTACTTGTATAGTTAATGAATCTTGGACTACCTCATAATTTTGAACCTCAGATTCTATCCAAAATCTGTGAACAGCAGTAACAGTGTATTCAGAAGTTTTCTAAGATGACAAATAAGAGCTGGCTTTAAGTTCTTCCTCCTAGTAGGAGCTCAATGCATGCAGACAGCGTCCTGCTTGCCTCGTCAAGCTCAGAGTAACTAGATTGAGCACCGGTGTTGCGCAGCATGAACCCAGGTTCACCAGAGGCCAAATAAGAGAAAATGAACCTGAATGGTTTATATTTGGTTTACAAATTAGTACCAAATAGGTTGCAACAATTACAAAGGTGCTTATTTGTAAGTGACAAAAAGCCCAACCACCAGCATCTTTGCAGAGAAGGGGATCATTTCCTCCTGCAACAGGAAGCAGTGCAGGGTGTTACTACTGGCATCCGTGGTTCCGTGGCCCAGTGATGACATCAGAGACTCAAGGATTTCCTGTCTTAAAGTTTTGCTGTTTCTGGCTTTTAACTCTGCTCTCCTGTACGTAGTCTCACGTCTGTAAGGTGACTGTTTCTGCTGGAACCACCACATCCACATTGAATACAGGAAGAGGTAGGATGCGCGCTACCTAAGGGGGACAAGTACTTGTGCTCCTTTTCTGCAGAAAAGGAGATGATTTCCCACAGTTTTGTGAGGTTTTTGCTCATGTCTTACTGTCTAGATCTGAGTTGAAGTGTTAGCTCCAACTGCAAAGGATAGCAACTTTTTCACTGGGTAAATTGCCACCTCTAGGAAAATAAAACTTTTGCTCACAGGGAAGATAGGAAAAAAGAGGGATTGGGTAAACTCCTTTAAACAAGAGAAATGTCAGGATGGTGTTAGATTTATGTACACTCATGTTATGGTTTGGTAGCTCTTGTTCTAATATTCAGGTCATATCAGTGAAGGTGGAGGAGTGAGAAATTCTTCTCCCCCCAAAAAAAAAAAAAAAAAAAAACTGTTTTAGCCCTAAGCATCAACTTTTTCTGGATCTCTGGAAACTACCCAAGTTTATAGCAACCCAAGGAGTATCTGTTTAAAAAAAAAATTCTGATTTTCCTCTAAGAAGAGCAAATTTTGTATTATTGTAAGTTACCCCAGAACCCTCTCCCGCTCACCAGCTCAGTGGTAGGTGTGGAAATACCAGCCCTCATTCCCAACATGGAAGGATTCTGAACCAGCCTCATTTGTCAAGAATTGCAGTTATCCTATCACTCATTGGGCTTGTGTGGCCGCTGCCTTGAAGACTGGCTCAAGAGGCTTGTCTTTATTTCAATGAAGTCAGAGCTGGACATGTGCTGAACTAATGTTTTAGTGACTGTAGTTTGAGCAAGAGAGAAGTCTTGGAGAAATCAATGGACCCACTAGGCTAGGGAATTTTCATATACGGTATTTCTAAGGCTCCTTGCATTCAGTCAAGTATATCAAGCCTATTTAATGCAGCGGATGCCACTCAGAGAACCTGAATCTCCCAGCATCTCCACCATTGGAAACCTTCTCAGGAGCCACGACCACGTCCCACCCCACCTCTAGCCATAGTAGAATAGATACATTGAGGACACAACTTTCAGTCATAGCCAAACCCTAGGAGAACCAATGACCTATATTTACAAACCCAGCATCAAAACATGACTTATCTAATCAGATGCGGTTTCTGGAATATTTTCACTAAGAAGTGCCAAAGAAATCCTGGAAGTTAGCAGTAAGTACGAATGGAAGCAGAAGGAGCATAACAAAGACAAGGGAGAAAAAGCCAAAGGTGAGGGGTAGAAGCTATGAATCATACCAACACACATAGAGAACATACATGTTGGCTAATAGACGAAGGGGACCGATCAGGAGAGAGAGAATGAGAATATTGAGAGTTACTGATTACCACATGTGGCCCGTCCTGAACATAAGCTCCTCATAGCAACCCCCCAAGATGCCTCTGATGAATGGATCCAGAAACAACCATCAACCTCTATTGCGTAGATTCCTTTTTTTTTTTTTTAAGTTCAGACTGATAAACCCAGTATGATTTTAGTTAACTTTAGGATGTCTAGACAAATAGCTCAATAATATCTGATTGTGGACGGAATTCAAGCAGGATTTCAATCAAACAGAACTCAAACAGTATAATGTGTATTTCTAAAGGATTAGCCCATAAATCCATGAGGTTCACATTTTGCAATTTCACTATAGTGTTAGATTTTTTAGCTTATTTGCTTGATTTTGGTTTAAACAAGTCACCAAGCCCAGATAAAATCAATTAGTCACCTCCCAAGACTTTACATTTTTTGTAAACTCCATTTTACAACGTATATTCATTCAGTCATGTAAAAAGAAAAGCAATTCTTTTTATTTCTATCTCATTTCATTTAAAACCATAAATAGCATTACTGAACTTCATTACCTGTCTTATTAGCAACTAAAATAATAATCTGTTTTTCAAAATCAATCATCTATCTTAAAGAATGAACATTTTCATTTACTGAGTTTACTGAGTTTGTTTAATCTGTTCCAGGTCCCATGGCATATCCTGCTGAGGAGCTCTAGAAATACCCCCTGTATTATTGAAATAAGTCACCAGCTTAGATGTTGACTAAATTGAAGAACATCATTTGAATAATGTAAGGAAAAAGGTCTGGCTGGAGTCTGTGTCTTTTATTTGATTGGATGAGTTCAGAAGGTTGAGAGAAGATACTATGTTTTCTCAAGGTTTGAATTTGTAGTAGTATTAGTGTGTCAACAATAACTTTAACTAGTTTTGAAACGCTTCTATCATGTCAACCAATTTGTTTTTATTAAGGAAGCCTAAATTTAACTGGCAGATCCTTCCAAATAACATTATTAGCAAGAACTAATGCATATAGGACGCCTTCCAAATGCCAGCTAACATTTTTAGCTCTTTAATAATTGAAGTAAATCCTTATAGCATATACAAAAAAGATAACTGACATATAAAAGTATTAAGTAATTTATTTCTGATTGCACATCACTACAAGATGAAACTGGGAAATGCATTGCTATAAATATCTATATTAAAAATAAGAAATAGGGGATCCCTGGGTGGCTCAGTGGTCTAGTGCCTGCCTTCAGTCCAGGGAGTGATCCTGGAGTCCCGGGATCGAGTCCCACATCGGGCTCCCCGCATGGAGCCTGCTTCTCCCGCTGCCTGTGTCTCTGCCTTCTCTCTCTCTCTTTCTGTGTATGTGTGTGTGTGTCTTTCATGAATAAATAAATAAAATCTTTTAAAAATAATAAATATCTACCACCAATAAGCTAAAACTTCAGAAAGAAGAAAAAAGCAAATAATACCTGAAGTAGGTAGGAAAATAGTAATTATCAGGGTAGAAATCAAAATTCTAGAAAACAGGAAACAGAAATAATATAGAAAATCAATGAAACTAGAACCTAGTTCCTTGAAAACATAAATTACACTGATCTTTTACCAGACTGAGCAAGATAAAAGGAGGCAATATGCAAGTCAACAAAATGAGCAATGAAGAGTGGGCCTTACTAAAATTTTTACCAAAATTAAAAAACTTATAAGGGAATATTATGAACAACCTTAACTTACATAAGACACTACTTACATGTAATGGACAAATTCCCAGGAAAACCTGAATAATATATATAAAGAAGAAATAGAAAACCTGAATATATATAAAGAAAATGAATTTTTATTTTTATTTTTTTAATTTTTATTTATTTATGATAGTCACAGAGAGAGAGAGAGAGAGAGAGAGAGAGGCAGAGACACAGGCAGAGGGAGAAGCAGGCTCCATGCACCGGGAGCCCGACATGGGACTCGATCCCGGGTCTCCAGGATCATGCCCTGGGCCAAAGACAGGTGCCAAACCGCTGCGCCACCCAGGGATCCCGAAAATGAATTTTTAATTAAAGATCTTCCCACAAAAAAAAATAAAAAATAAAAAAAATAAAAAAAAATAAAGATCTTCCCACAAAGAAAAATTTCATCCCAAAGTGTGTCTCTAGTAAATTCTAACAGATATTTTAGGATGGAGTAATACCAACACTACATAAAATGTATCAAAAATGCAAGAATCATTTCTTAATTTATAATAAAAGACAAAATTATAAATTAAGAAATGATTCTTGCATTTTTGATACAAGACAAAATTATAAATTAAGAAATGATTCTTGCATTTTTGATACAAGACAAAATTATAAATTAAGAAATGATTCTTGCATTTTTGATACAAGACAAAATTATAAATTAAGAAATGATTCTTGCATTTTTGATACAAGACAAAATTATAAATTAAGAAATGATTCTTGCATTTTTGATACAAGACAAAATTATAAATTAAGAAATGATTCTTGCATTTTTGATACATTTTATGTAGTGTTGGTATTACTCCATCCTAAAATATCTGTTAGAATTTACTAGAGACACACTTTGGGATGAAATTTTTCTTTGTGGGAAGATCTTTATTTTTTTTTATTTTTTTTTGTGGGAAGATCTTTAATTAAAAATTCATTTTCGGGATCCCTGGGTGGCGCAGCGGTTTGGCACCTGTCTTTGGCCCAGGGCATGATCCTGGAGACCCGGGATCGAGTCCCACGTCGGGCTCCCGGTGCATGGAGCCTGCTTCTCCCTCTGCCTGTGTCTCTGCCTCTCTCTCTCTCTCTCTCTCTCTGTGACTATCATAAATAAATAAAAATTTAAAAAAAAGGCGTATAATAAAAGACAAAATTTTACAAAACATGACCTATATAGTTCATGAAATATATGATATAAACTACATGAAAATCTCAACTGTCCCAGGAAAAATTTGAAAAATCTCAACAACTATTTATGATAAATACTATAAATGTAACAGGAATAAAAGGAAACTTTTTCAAACTCAAAAGGAATATCTATAGAAAACCTACAGCCAAAATTGTATTTTATAGTGAATGATTGTTTTCTAATTGAGAGAAAAGGTAAAAATTTCTTCTCTCACAACTCCTGTTCAATATTGATACTGGATGCTCCATCTAATGAAATAACACCATCAAGTAAAACAAAAGCCATAATGATTAAAAAGGAAGAGGTAAAACAGTCTTTATTCAAGGGAGGCATGATCATATAAGCAAATTATCCTAAGGAATTTACAAAAATGCTAATATATGAGCTTAGTGATTTTGCAGCGTAAGAGATGAATATGCAAAAATCATTATTTGCTATGTTATGAGAGTAATGCACTCCAAGAATGAAATTAAGAGGATGCAACAGCAATAAAACTAATACAATGCTTAAGAATAAATTTAGCAAATGCAGGGCAAGACTCTTCCATGAAGATCCCTGGGTGGCTCAGAGGTTTGGTGCCTGCCTTCAGCCCAGGGCATGATCCTGGGGTCCCAGAATCGAGGCCCGCATTGGGCTCCCTGCATGGAGCCTGCTTCTCCCTCTGCCTGTGTCTCTACCTCTCAGAGACTCTCTCTGTGTCTCTCATGAATGAATAAATAAAATTAAAAAAAAAGACTCTCCCATGAAGAAATACAATGTATAAATCTATAAAAATCAATATATTCATGTAAACTATATAATAAAAATATAAATATATATGAAAATATATATAAAGAATAAATTTAGCAAATGAAGTATAAGACTCTTAACTGAAAAATTACAAAACATGGCTGAAAAAACTAAGAGTTAACTAAATGGAGACATACACCCTGTTCATAGGTTGTAAGACTCAGTATTGACTAGCAATTCTTTCAATTTGATATATAAACTCAATGCAAACCCTATGAAAATTTAAAGTGGTTACTTTATACAAGTTGATAAGGCGATATTAAAAATAGCAGATTATCATGGTCGTTATTTTATATATATATAAATATATAATATATTTACATATAATATATATTTACATTATATATTTATATGTACATATATATAAATTTGTATATATATTATTTGTATATTATTTATTTGTATATATATATGCACTGAATACATATATAAATAGATAAATTCAGTGGTTTCAATAAAGGGTCATTTTGCCCCCAATCCCTCATTATATATATTATACATACATATATAAACATTATATATATTTATATGTATATATATAAATTTGTATATATACTTATTTGTATATTTATTTGTATATATTGTATATATATACACTGAATATATATAGTGTGTTTGTGTATGTGTGTATATATATATATATATATATATATATATATATATAAATTCAGTGGTTTCAATCAAGGGTCATTTTGCCCCCAATTCCTCAAGGACATTTAGCAATCTCTGGAGACATTCAGTTGGTCATAAATGGGTAGAGGCCAGGAATGGTCCTTAGCATCATATAATGCGCAGGGCTGCCTCTCATCACAAAGAGGTATTGGACCCAAATTGCCAATAGTGCTGATTTTGAGAAACTGATTTAATTACATCAGAAAAAAAACAATAGATTAATATCTCCAGCTCTTAAGTCCAGCCATTCTATCCCACGAGATTAAAAATGTCTAGTAATAGAGATGAGCCCTTTCACAGATGGGGATTACCTCAACAGACACCACCAACTCCAGTAATACAAAACCTCTCTTTTGCCCTATTACATGTCTTAAAATTTTCTTCTTTTTGTGGATGTTTTCTCCAATATCTTATCAATTGACCATGGTCACATCTTGCCAGCATAACAGCCATTTGCCTTTGCTGATGTCTGTTTTAAGGCATTAAATATAATTTTAAAACATTATGTTCCCAGATAATACAACTTCATAGTTTTCTTCTGTTTTGCATCACTTGTCTCTAGTTTCTGTAAACTAAAAACTTGCACTGAAAGTGTTTTAAATGGCTATCTTACTCTGGCACACTTGTGTACAAAGTGGTGATTTATCATCTTTCTCCCTTTATGTTTATTAAACAACCCAAATGTTCCAAAGTCTCTAACAGCTACTTAATTCAAGTCTATGAGTTTCTCTGCTTCTATGCTTCTCAGAGACCAGATTGCTTTGGGAGATTTAAGTGTCAACATGTAATAGTAAAATTGATCAACTGCGTATAAACTAATAAGTACAAATTTGATTTTCTTCTAAAAAGTGATTATCTGGCCCTGAGGTAAAACAAAACTCATATTTATATGATGTAGTATGTATAACATGTCATTTTAATAATTATATGATAGAAAATGATGCCTCTTAAGTTTGGATATTGCGATTCTTACACCAACTCCTATATATGGTTTTGTTTCCCCCATGCCACCAAGCACTCGTCTGACACCAGCTGAGAGTCTTACAGTTCATCTCTATCTTGACATTACCTACCTGGAGATATCATTGGATCTCAGATGTTAAGGACTTAGTCTTGTAAGACTGAGCGCACACACACACACACACACACACACTCACACTCACACACTCACACAACACCCTACACCAATCACAAGTCCAGGTGATTCTGACTTCTGGGCTATGGATTGGAGGTTCCAATTGGTGACTCACTCCTTGGGTATGATTAAGTTGCTAGAGCAGCTCAAAAAAAAAAAAAAAAAAGAAAGAAAGAAAGAAAGAAAGAAAGAAAGAAAGAACCAGGAAAGCAGTTAACTTACTAGATTACTGCTTTATTCCAAAAATTTCCAAATCTCTAATCACATAGTTGGTTCCCTTGGCAACAAACCCCCATCCTTAGGTACTTTTCACAAGGCACCTCACTGGGGCACGTGGGTAGTCGGTTAAGCTCATGCCTTCAGCTTGGGTCATGATCCCAGGGTCCTGGGATCCAGCCCCATGTTGGGCTCTCTGCTCAGCGGGGAGCCTGCTTCCCCCCTCTCCCTCTGCCTGCCACTCCTCCTGCTTGTGCTCTCTCTCTCTGCCAAATGAATACATATTTTTTAAAAAGCACCTTATTAACATAAACTGAGGTTGAAAGGGTTTTGTTGTAAATATCAAGACATCTTTATCACTCTTATCATTTAGGAATTTTCAAGGGTTTTAAAAGCCCTGTCCCAGGAATGGGACCAAAAAAACAAATACCTATTTCTTACTATAAACCATAATGCCATAGATATAAAAATAAATTCCTATCTTAGCAGGCCAGTAAAAATTAAGGTCTTATAACAACATTTCATATAAGTCATGAAATAACATGATCAATACTTCCCATGGTCTTTGCCATACACCTTGAATGTGTTAATGTGACAAATTGAAGCACATACTCAACATTATAACAACTTTTAATTCACTTAATGATTATCAAACCTAACAAAATGCATCATTTTCTGTCTCTATGATGATATTTCCTACCCTCATTATTATAATAACAATAGTTTCTTTTTCTCAGTAGTCTTTTCTTTCCAAATAATTGGGTAAAGAGCAGCAGGTTACAAATTATGAAACTGACTATTTCATTTACAAAACCCGTAAGTTTCATTGATTGCTGGTTTCCTGCCTCATTCTATAGTTGCTTAAAAGTTGCCTTCTCATTGATGGAAGGCTACCAGGAGGCATGGCGATATAAACTATCGATGAAATGTCTAAAGGGGGAAAATGCAATTGTGATTTACTGTGAAATTCCATTTGGGAATCTGTTTTAAGACTTCACATTTGAGAGGTAATTTCATTTGTTTTCTCCTGCTTCTAAGCTAGTGTTTTAAACCGTAGGTAATCACTGCAAGCTGTGGCAATGACAGTTCCCAAGTTTCTTTCCAGAAGAGACACAATTGAAAGAATATAGACTCTTTTCTGCTATTTCTTGTCTTAACTGGAACCAGCAGTTCCCTTGGACCACATACATATCCATCTCCCTGTCCCCCAGTGGAATATAGGAATGGAAATAGCTACCATTTGTGGAGGGATTGCCAGTGTTCAGACCTCTATTCAGCATTTCATAGAGATGGCCTCTTTAATCAAAACAACAGTTCCCCAATTTTAACATTTTATCCCAATTTTGTAGAACCTGAGACTGAAAACACTTAAGAAGTTGTTGATACAACCTAGTACATAAGATCATTTGAGCTCTAAGCTTAGCGTTTCTCTCTCCTTGCAATACCATCACGTGGAAGGAAAATCAATATTCTCCAGATGATTATTACTGCTTCCCATGTACTATACCTTCACTTCCTGTATAAGAATGATTTTTTTATCTCATATCATTCTGCTAAGTGTCCATCATATCACTGAATCATCTGTGAAGTTCCTGGTTAATCACATTATTTATACATACTGAGCCTTTTCCCTGGGATATTTCAATGTTCCTGTTGACAATCCACCTTCTACCTTGATACTAACATCTCTTATTAGCTTCTCCAAGGCTCTGCAGAGCTACTCCAGCAAAACATACCCAGGGATGGGCCTAGACATTGTCACCAGCCCAAAATGCTTGATAGGTGAAATACAAAAGCTTCAACATTTCACTCATTACACAACTAGATGTTATGAGTTTCATCATTATTACTTCTACTGCTTTTTTCTTGACCTCAAGATTATTTTTTCACGTCTTAACTTTTTTTAAATTTGTCTCAATCTGTTAACTCGCCTATTTTTTCAGTTACTATTTTGATAGAGCAAAATGATAACAGCATCAAAAATAACTAATGCCATCTATTTTTTAGCAATTGTGTGCTAGGCACTTTATATGTTATCACAGCTGAGGATCATCGAGGTGAAGCAAAGCATCCAAATTCACACAGGATGCAAATGATATAATTAGGATAAGGAAACACATCTTTCTGTGTGATTCCAAGGTCACCTTCTTTTCACTACACCACAGTGCATTAAAATAGCAAAGATACAAGCCTTTAATTATCTCTCACCTATTTCTTTTTGTCAGATCTGTTCTCATTTGTCTTGCACAGCTCAACCTCGGAATCATTATTCACTCCAATAAAAATTGGTTCTTGGGTTGGAGAGGGTATGAAAAAAAATAGTGAGTGTACTGGTTTTCTGTCCTTCAAAAGACATGAAGAGAACATGAAGAGTATATCATAATATTAAATTTTATGGGGAGGGCACTTAGGAAAAAAATCTCTAAAAGGGCTGCTTAGGGGGAGAAAAGATATGGAGAAGCAAAGCCACAAAGTCACATTTTCAAAATGCAGCTGTGTCCTCAATATTGCATCTGATGTCTCTGTATTATTCCAGTCAAATCTCAGTCTCCTTTATGTAAACTCTCACTTCAAACTTTATTATTTTTTAGACTCCTCAAAACTCTTGGCAAACAACTATGTGTAAACACACACACACATGGATGCACACACAGCCAATGATCTTACATCGTACCTCATGGAGAAAATTGAAGTTTCAGGTGAGAGATTTCTCAATAGTCTGCCCCTCCTTACTTGTCATCCTCTATATATGAACCTGTACTCACATTCACAGCATTCATCCTTTTCTGGCAAAAAAAAAAAAAAAAAAAAAACAAAAAAACAACAAAAAAAACTGTATCTCTCTTTACATGTATTCTAGGAGTCCATCATTTCAGTATCTTGTTCCATCAACCTATTTCTCTATCAATTATATATGTTTCCCCCTTTGAGTCTCCACTAATTCAATGTGCTGTAATTACTTACTATTTATGCTTTGCCTGCAAGAAAGAGAAAACACAACTATCAGTGATTTCAACAGAGGGTTTCGTTTTGTTTTGCTTACCGCAGAACAGAAAATCTGGAAGTAGGCGGTCGCTGTCATTGGTTTGTTAGCTTAAGAATATCCAGGGTGCATCTCATTATTATTTTGCTTTTGCCCCCTGGTGTCAACATGAGGCTGCAGCTTCATGAGTCACATCTTTTTAGAAACTTCCTACAGACTTCTACTTTGTCCTATTGGCTAGAATGTATTGACCTGGTTTATTTCATGTGACCACCACTCATGCTGCTTTAGAGGCTGGAAGGGTGAATATTTAGTTTTTCAAGCCTCAGAATGAAGGTAGAAGGGAAGCAGGAAGTTGAGAAAGAGTTGGGTCAGCCAAACTATCATATCTAGCTGCACTATAGGTAGTGTAAATTTAACTATAGTACAGATATTAACCTATGGTATTCATAGCATTCATGTTTACTGTCTTCTGTCCTTAAAAGAAGAGGGTTATACAAAAGAGAACCATGCCTAATGTAAAATTTTTATTTTCCTGGTGTTTTCCACTTTCTATCTTTTTTCTTTTCTGCATGATATTCCATCTGCAAATCTTAACCTCTACAGACTTTGGCTGAGCAACTACTCTATTTTCTGGATCCCTCTGTATGAGTATCTCTAGATCCCTCTCTATAAACATTCTGAGGATCTCAGAGAGGAATCCTCTGGATTTCTCTGCCCAGATATAAGAATGATTAATTTTCCTTTCTATCTTAGAAAAAAACTATCTTGAGTACTAAGTGATTCTTCTTGTTTTCTTTTCAGTTATTGTGTCTGCATATTTTTTATCCCTTCAATAAGATTTATTTATGGTGAGCAGAGAAGAAATAAAAGTTTGTTCAATATGCCACCTTTAACTGGAGGTTTTATAAACATATATAGCTATTATTGTATTTATCTGTATAAATCAGAAGATTAGGAGTCTTGAAGGCAGACACCATTCCTTAATGCTTTAAAAAAAATCTCAGAACCAAACATGATTAAATGGCACTCACTTAATTATTGAAATATATGAGTGAAAGAAAGAAAGAGAGATTAAGAAAGTAAAGGGAGGAAAAAAGAAAGAAAGGAAAATAAGGAAGAATGCTTGCAGATTGTACTGTGAAGGCTTTTCTTAGAATTCATAATTAGGTCTCTTTCAACCCTCGTGAACTATGAAAATACATTTTGGTCTCTGGCCATCAGTTTCCTTCTTAACTAAATTTGAAATGATACTCTCTATTCTTGTATCTCAAATGATATTCCTAAAATGAGAACAGATAATGAATATAAGAATGCTTATGAATTATAAATAGTATAGAATTTTAGGAGTTATTGCTTAATAAATTTTGTTTTTTGAAAATCATTATGTTATAGCATTGACATATTGGTGAATATAAAACCCTATTTCAGTAAACTGAGAGTAGAGGGGAACACCTTTGACTTGATTAAAGAATATCTGCAAAAAAACTACAGTTAACATCATACTTAATGGTGAGAAACTAGAAGCTTTCATGCTAAGATCAGGAACAAAGCAAGGATGGCTTCTTTCACCATTCTTTTTCAACATCATACTGGAAGTTTCAGCTAATGGAATAAGAGAAGAAAAAAATAAATAAAATGTATACTGACTGAGAATGAAGAAATAAACTGCTTTTTTGCAGATAATATCATTATCTATGTATAAAATCTGACAGTCAACCAAAATTACTGGAACTAATGGATGATTATAGCAAGGTTGCAGGATATGAGGCTAAAATACAAAACATTTTATTTGTATGTTGCTTTCCCCTATACCAGAAATTAATAAGTGGAAACTAAAATTAAAAACACAATGCTAGGGCAGCCCGGGGGCTCAGTGGTTTAGCGCCACCTTCAGCCCAGGGCCTGGTCCTGGAGACCTGGGATCGAGGCGCAACGTCAGGCTCCCTGCATGGAGCCTGCTTCTCCCTCTGCTGTGTCTCTGCCTCTCTCTCTGTTTCTCTCATGAATAAATAAATAAAATCTTAAACACACACACACACACACACACACACACACACACACACCACAATGCTATTTACCTTAGTAAATGAATTTGTTTTTGTTTCCTTTGGGTAAATACCCAGTAGTGGAATTACTGGATCATAGGGTAGTATCATGTCAACTGCAACAGTGAATGTTTTACTCTTTCCTTACCAATTTGAATACCTTTTTTTTTCTTGTTCTGGTCTGATTGCTGTGGCTAGGACTTCCAATATTTTGTTGAATAAAAGTGGTGACAATGGACATATCTTTATCTTGTTCCTGACCTGAGAGAAAAATTCTCATTTTTGCTCCACTTAGTATGATGTTCACTGTGGGTTTTTCATATATGACATTTATTATGTTGAGATGTGTTCCCTCTAAACCTTTGTTTAAGACTTTTTATCATGAATGGATGTTGTACTTTGTCAAATACTTCTTCTGCATCTATTTAGATAAATCATATAGTTATCCTTTATCTTGTTAATATGATGTATCATGTTGGGTGATTTGAGAATACTGAACCACCCTTGCATCTCTGGATTAAATCACACTTGATCATGGTGAATAATTTCTTTAAATTTTTGTTGGATTCGGTTTGCTAATATTTTGTTGAAGATTTTTGCATCTGTGTTCACTAGAGATATTAACTCATGGTCTTTTTGTGTAGTGTCTTCCTCTGGTTTTGGTCACAAAATAACGTTGGCTTCACAGAATAAATTTAGATGTTCTCCTTCCTCTTCCACTTTTTGGACTAGCTTGAGGAGAATAGATATTATATTTTATATTTTTTATACAATGTCCATGTATTTTGTATTTATATTTCTGCTATAGTTATATTTATATGTGCACTATTCTTATATTTCCTAGTAATGAGTGAAATAAATTAGAAAATTAAAATAACTTGCCTAAGTTTGACATGTAATTGTATAGCTCTTGGATTCAACCCCGGTGTCCCCCAGACTTCACACCTACCTCCATAATGTGTGAGGCCTTATTATGTTCATAAAATACTTTCTTTAGAAAAATCAGGATATTTAACAATAACAAATAATCAACAAGATCACAAGCCACCTTATGCTGTTAATTGACTACTTCTTCCCCACAGATTTTAGGTTGGTTAAAACAAGTGAAGGAGACAATTATGAAGACAGTATTCTGCTGAAGTGAGGAGCAGAGAGACAGCATTCCACTCTTTTATGTAACTCTTCCAAGTGAGCAATGGAAATTGCAAAATGCATTAGAAGAGTTGCATGTTTCAAGAAGAGTATTCCACCGATGCAGAAAAAAGTGAATATAGAAGCACAAAGATTTTAAGATTAAGAATCTCAGAATTTTAACTTTCAACAAAGGGAATTTTCACAGTAGGGCCAATTTTAATTTTGATTGCTAAATCCTGTCACCATGTGCGTTTCAAGAGTTCAATAAGTTACCAAAATGGACAGCCTGGGTGGCTCAGCAGTTTAGCACCACCTTCAGCCCAGGGTGTGACCTCGGGTCCCGGGATCGAGTCCCCCACTAGGCTCCCTGAAAGGAGCCTGCTTCTCCCTCTGCCTGGGTCTCTGCCTCTCTCTCTCTCTTTCTCTCTCTCTCTCTCTGTGTGTGTGTGTGTGTGTCTCTCATGAATAAATAATAAAATCTAAAAAAAAAAAAAAAAAGTGTGTTACCAATCCCGAATTTGGCTGGTCATTGCTGGACAGGCCGATGCTCACAAGAGGAGTTTTGATGGGCAAAGAATTTGAGTTTTATGCAGGAGGCCAGCACTTGAGGAGAAGCCAGACCCTTGTCCAAAGCCCCAGCCAAAGTTTCCTCCTGTCCCCGGGGATTTTTAAAGGTGTTTAGGGGTAGCTAATCAGTGAAGGGAGTGCGCAGTGGGTAACAGTTCTCAGTTAAGGCCAGGCTCCATGGTGCCAGCTACAGACATGAACTATTTTGGTGCTTGGGGTTGTGCAAGGGGATCCATTCTTGATTCATAATGTGCAGGAGTATTCCGTTCTTTCTGGAAAGGAGGACAAGGTCTACAGATCCATAAAGGGAGGTTAGTAAAACCATTTGTGTACCCTAAAAACATTTGCCAAAGAATTGCTAGATCAACCTGAAAGCTGAGAGAAGTCAAACAGGCTTGCTGGCCTCTGTGGCCAAGGAAATTTTTGTCCTTCACTCGAGGCCAGTAGTCCTTCAAGGGACTCAGCTCAGCCAGTAAGGAGTGTATGAACTTGAATCAACTTAACCTTTGAGACTAGTTGATGTGCTGTTACTAATATTGGATAATCTACTTTAGAAATGGTGTTAAAAGGTGGTTGGGTTTTTCTTGTTTTGTTTAGTTTTTTCAGATTTAAATTGGAAAAAAAAAACAAATTAGATATTGAGACTTTTTTTTTTTTTTTAGATACTGAGACTTATACAGATGCTCCATACCTTTATGAGCTAGATAGGAAAGGGCATATTTGCAAGTCACTAGAAACACAGGGGGATGTGGCTCAAAGGGCAAGGATGTTGGACTCAGAGAGCTTCCATTGTCTAGTCTGGGCATTGCACACTCAAGATTAGTTTATCTCTCTGCGTTTTTATCTGGTCTTCAAAAGAATGATTTTTAAAGATGAAATTTATAGGGGACCAAGCAGAGGGTCTGACATATACTTTACTTGCACATATTAACTATATTTATTTGTGATGCCATATACTAAGTACTGGACCACAAACATCCTGACCTAAGGAATGTGAATTGAGAAGTAAAGATATTTAAGTATCCAGGCATTGCAGTGTAGCCTGATGGTAACGGAAAAAAATACATGGTGCTAGAATAACACATGGGAATGGCACCAGATGTGCCACAGTGTGAGTAAAAATTCCCAGGAGGAGACAATGTCTAGCTGGATGAAAGATGCACTTAGGTGAAGGGAGAGACAGGAAAGCTATCTTAAACTAGAGGAACTGCAAGTGGCCCAGAGGTAAGGCATACTGAGTAGACTGCCACTTTCAGCCTCTAACAATAGATCCTAGGGGATGACAGATGCTGAGGCTGGAGCGAAAGCAAAGGTCAAGTTAATCAAGATTAGAACTAGCCCAAATCTTGAGCCATTCATCTTTTGCTTCACATAAGGTTAGGAAAGAGTGGTGATTAAGGTACCAATCAATGAGAAGCTGCCTCAGCACTGGAGCAGCGTCCAGAAAGACCCTGTGGTTTGGAGGATTAACCCTTAGCAGCTAGGTCATAGAAAGTTCTAAAGGGCAAGGATCAGGGCAGCGTGATGCTCAGCATAATAGCTATTTCAAGCTGCTGTGGAAAAACTGCAGCATTTAAACAACCACAATAATCATCCTTGTATGTAACAGATAAATATCAATCTGGATTTAGGTTAAAAGACTGATAAATTAAATCACAGCTTAAATTCATCTTTACTTTGAACTAACTTTATTGTAATTTAATATTCTGCTCCTATTCTCTGTGTGTCAGTTCCACGGGATATATGCTTCAGCCGTCAATAAATAATCCAGGTTTCAAACAACAACAATATCGCATTACTTATTTACAAATTTGAATTAAATTTATGGTATTAAGTTCGTGATTCTGGCACCACACAGACAGTGTCATCCAGCTGAATTGACCCACAAATCACACACAATCACATTTGTATAGAACCTTGCCATTTTCAAAGTACTTTCATATCATCAAATGTAATCCTTAACAGCAATATGGTTAAGGAAATGGAGCAGCTATTCAATAATTTACAAATACTCTTCAAGTTAACTTTCTCTGGTGCCAATACCATTGGGAGCAAAAGGGGGAAGGTATTACCATCATCTCTACTTTGTAAATGAGGAACTCGAGATAGGTGAGATACAATGAATCTTGACAGCTAAAATGAGTTGGTATCTGTGGACTGAAATATCCAAAGACATATGTAGGTGCGTAAAAATTTAAAATTAAAGAACTATCACAAGTGTTCTCATTTCAGTCTTTATGGTTTAAAAAAAAGCCTAGAAATTACTTTCCTTCAAAGTCTCTAAAACATGTAAATTTCAGAAGCAGATTCTCATCTCCAAAGCTTCTTTTCAGTATGCAATTTATATAAGTAGTGAAAAAAATTATAATTTGGTTTTAGAACCAGTAACTAAAATTTGTCTTATTTAGTGAAACTTTGAAACTGGCATTCACAGGATGCTTTTGGTAAGATAAGAGTCAAGAACAAGGATTAAAATGAAAACAACAGTAGAATATGGGTAAAATCATCCTCACTTTTAGTAAAAGTGTTTCAAAACACTCTTTTTTTAATAAACTTATTTTTTATTGGTGTTCAATTTGCCAACATATGGAATAACACCCAGTGCTCACCCATCAAGTGCCCCCCTCAGTGCCCATCACCCAGTCACCCCCACCTCCCGCCCACTTCCCTTTCCAACACCCCTAGTTCGTTTCCCAGAGTTAGGAGTCTCTCATGTTCTGTCTCCTTTTCTGATATTTCCCACTCATTTTTTCTCCTTTCTCCTTTATTCCCTTTCACTATTTTCAAAACACTCTTATAGTCTTTGTAAAAGTTACTATTAGTATTGATTGTAAACAAATTTTGTAGTGGTCAGAGGATAGAGATGATATGGCCTATGTACAGATAGTAGTGTCCGTTTATTATGATATGTATAAAGAACTATTATATAAAGAGTATAAAGTTTTATGGAAAATATTGGATTTCCAGTTAGAGAAAAATACCTTTAAAGTTAAAAAAATTAATAAGAAATTTCAGATACAGTAAGTATACCTGCTAGTAAAGTACCATCGGCAAGTTTCTTTGGAGGAGTTGGTACCTACGATTTGTATGTATAATATATATGATATGTTGAGATAAAGTAGAAATCATTCAAGAAAATAATAAAAATATCAGGAGAGAGAAAAAGAATAAAGAAGAATAAACTCACTAATTAGTTAATAAGTAAAGCTTAAATGATTACATTAAAGATTGTCAAAGCAGCTTGTTTACTATTAAATAAGACATCAAGGAACTAAGGATATCTTTTTTTTTAAAGGTATAAATACAAAGGTTGGCACTAAAAAACACAAAACTCCCTAAATATCCCACCCCAAATATTTGTGAATTAAAGAGTAGAGAATATGCATTTTCTAGGGAAACATAGCAGATATAAAACAATACACAGAATTACAAAATATTATGATAGAGTTGAGATGAAACATATCAGTCTTGCAAATAAATGTAAAAGGCCTTAATATAGCCACTGAAAAACATATTTTCCATTTGACTTACAAAGCAAGGTTCAACTATGCTCTGTACATTAGGAATAAATCTAAAACAATGTGAGTAGGAAAGGTTAATACTTAAGACATGGACAAGATGAGTGGCAAAAATATGAAGTATTGTTAATGATCTTGATATTAGATAAAGTAGTTAGTAATCACTATAGGTTGAACAGCTACTATGGATACATCAAACTTTATGCCCCAATGAGACAGAATGCAACCTCTCTGGTGTATTCATGCAAAACTCACAGAAAATGGCCATGTACTTGGTCACAAAGGAAATATTGCTTGGTTCTATGAAGTCATAGATGAATTACAAGCAAAACTTAAATGTGAAAAATTTGAAAGTATTCCTAAAAGAACCAAAAGTAGACTTTAACAAATAGTAAAACATCCCTCCATCTTTGAATGAATCATATTAAGTAGATAACACTTCTCCCTATGTTGATTTATAGCTTTAATCCAATGTTTTTAAAATAAAGATTTGATGTCCAAGTAGATAAGATCAATCAAAAGTTCATATAGGTAAACAAATTGGCAAGAATAGGCAACAAAACACTGAAAAACAAAAACTATTAAAACAGATAAGCCAGATATTAAGACATATCACAAAGACTCTATAATTAAAACAGTGTGGTATTGATCCATGAACTAGTTTCAGTTGTAGGAGACATGGATCTAATTTTATCTTTTTTAAAAAAAGGTTTTATTTATTTATTTGAGAGAGTGAGAGCCAGAGCATGAGTGGAGGAGAGGCAGAGGGAGAGGGGAAGGGCAAGGGGAAACAGAGAAGCAGACTCCCTGCTCAACAGGGAGCTGCATAGAAAGGGGGACGTTCTTGCACTGTTGGTGGGAATGTGAACTGGTGCAGCCCCTCTGGGAAACCGTGTGGAGGTTCCTCAAAGAGTTAGAAATAGATCTGCCCTACGACCCAGCAATTGCACTGCTGGGGATTTACTCCAAAGACACAGATGCGGTGAAAAGCCAGGACACCTGCACCTCAATGTTCACAGCAGCAATGTCCACAATACCCACACTGTGGAAGGAGCCTTGGTGTCCTTCGACAGATGATGGATAAAGAAGCTGTGGTCTGGGATCCCTGGGTGGCGCAGCAGGTTTAGCGCCTGCCTTTGGCCCAGGGCGCGATCCTGGAGACCCGGGATCGAATCCCACATCGGGCTCCCGGTGCATGGAGCCTGCTTCTCCCTCTGCCTATGTCTCTGCCTCTCTCTCTTTCTCTCTCTCTTTCTGTGACTATCATAAATAAATAAAAATTAAAAAAAAAGAAGCTGTGGTCTATGTATACAATGGAATATTCCTCAGCCATCAGAAATGACCTATACGCACCATTTGCTTCAACATGGATGGAACTGGAGGGTATTATGCTGAGTGAAGTAAGTCAATTGGAGAAGGACTATCATTATATTGCTTCACTCATGTGGGGAGTATAAAAAATAGTGAAAGGGATTAAAGGGGAAAGGAGAGAAAATGAGTGGGAAAAATCAGGGAGGGAGACAGAACATGAGAGACTCCTAATTCTGGGAAATGAACAAGGGATGGTGGAAAGGGAGGTGGGTAGGGCGATGGGGTGACTGGGTGATGGGCACTGAGGGGGATACTTGATGGGATGAGCACTGGGTGTTATATTATATTTTGGCAAATCAAACTACAATAAAAAAATACAAAAAAAAAAAAAAAAAAAGAAAGAAACAGGAAACCCCATGTGGGACTTGATCTCAGGACCCTGGGATCATGACCTGAGCCAAAGGCAGACGATTAACTGGCTGAGCCACCCAGTCACCCTAATTTACTTTTTTATAAAAGGTTACCCAATTGTCTAAGCATCACCTATTTTAATACTCCATCACCCTTGTTCCTGTAATCTGAAATGTTGCCTTTAGTATATCATAATATATAAGACTGAATTCAAAATGTGTCAGAGATCTAAATGTCAGAAAGTGAAATTTAAAAAGCCCAAGAAAAATACATGAGTAAAGGTCTTTTTAAACTTGACTTAAAATCCAAAGGCAATAAAATTTTGATAAATATAAATATATAATTTATTTAATTGCATGGCCAAAAAAAGATCTATAAACTAAGTCAAAATACAAGTGGTATGGGATCCCTGGGTGGCACAGCAGTTTAGCGCCTGCCTTTGGCCCAGGGTGCGATCCTGGAGACCCGGGATCGAATCCCACGTTGGGCTCCCGGTGCGTGGAGCCTGCTTCTCCCTCTGCCTGTGTCTCTGCCTCTCTTTCTCTCTGTGTGACTATCATTAAAAATAATAATAATAAAAAAAATTAAAAACAACGTATTTTTTAAAAAAATACAAGTGGCAAAGGGAGAAAATCCTCGCAAAATATTTCACCAAAATATGGGAAATAAAGGTCGAAAGCATGATGAAAACATGGGAAAACTCATCGATAGACAATTCACACAAAAAAGGAAATAAGATTGTTCTAAGGCATATGAAAAGTTGTTCAAACTCACAGTTAAAGAATGCAAACCAGCAAGTTGTTGAGACACCATTCTTTACATAGCAGATTGACAAAAATTAAAAAGTCACCATATATTCTGATGAATGCTAATGCTATGGAGAAACAGGCATTCTTACACATTGTTGGTAGAAATACAACCTACTACAATCCTTCTGGTGGGAACTTTGGAAACTATATATACACTCACCATTTGGCCCAGTGATCCCACTTCTAGAAGCAGATACTGAAGATCCATATGCATGTTGATGACTGGTAGGTGGCAGATTTAATTTGCAAGGGAACTTAAATATTAGGCTTGTCTTGGGTGGCCTCAAGATGAGTGAATCTGCACACACCTGCCAGAGTCTTAAAAGTTTACATACTGACCTTAATGGGGTTTAGTTACATATACAATCTAGACAGTCTTAATAACACATTACTCTACCAAGGCTAAGTCTTTGAAACAGATCCTACAGTGGGAATGTTGGGTAGAAAGCACATTACAAGGAAAGGGAAGGGAATGAGGAACCTCCAATTCTCAGGTCTGGTTCCAGGATCAAACAGTGATCACACTCTCTCAATAATTCCTCCAACAGTGTACAAATGTCTATAACTGCAAAACATTTGAAACAGCCTGAATGTCCTACATATGAAAGTGATTGAGTGAATTATGGTACATTTACACAGTGGAGTATTATGTAGCTATAAAAATGAAGGAAATGGGATGCCTGGGTAGCTCAGTCAGTTAAGTGTTGATTCTTGATTTTGACTCAGGTCATGATCTCAGGGTCATATGATTGAGCCCTACTTTGGACTCCCCATTCAACATAGAATCTGCTTGAGATTCTCTCTCTCTCTCCCACCTCTCTCTTTGCCCCTACCCGTGTTCACACATGCATGCACTCTCTCTCTCTAAATAAGTAAGTAAAACCTTAAAAAAAAAAATGAAGGAGAAAGATTAGGACCTTCCATGAGTGATTTTTAGTGTATATTTTTAAATGAAAAAAAAATCAAAGTGCAAAATCATATCTATAATGTTTACTTTCAAGTCAGAAAAAGTGCATATATGATAATATATGTATTCAAAAAAGAAAGAAAGAAAAAATAAAAATCAAGGAAAAAAGTAGGAAAACCAAGAAAATAAAGAAGTATGTTAATTACAGGGCATAGGCTAGAATGGGACAGAAGGAACCGGGAAAGCGAAACAGGTTATAAGATACAGGAAGAATGATGCTTCTGTGATCATGAATTTCTGTATATTTTTACTTTTCAAACTAGGAAAGCTTTGCATACCCCCAAAATAAATCAGTTAAAATCAACCAGAGAGTGGGTGGAAGATAAACTGGAATACTAATGTCAATAAATAATCTTAAATGTATTACTGATGCATATATTTGCATGTCTGGCAAAACCTCACTAGATGGTGTGGAATAAATAAAGTTAATTTTAGAAACAAGATTTAGACAGAAATGCAAAATAACTATACACAAATACTGTACTCTAATTGATAGATTTGTTTTTCACAGGAATATGTGTTAACTATTCCGAAACTATGTGTATTCTAGGTTTGAACAAAAACATAAATAGATTGAGTAAAACTTATTACCCAAGAAAGAATTTACAAATAAGGAAATACATTCACTAGAATGAACCTTTTGGTGTTGGATTAGAATTAGAATTGTGAGAATGATATAGGTATAGATACAGGCATAGAAATAGTAAAAATACATGTATAAATAGGATAAATATGTGTATTTCTACATGGATAATACATGTATTTTCTAGCTATGTCCTTTGGGAGTGTATAGAAACAATGGCATAGCAGTGGTAAAGAGTATACTCAAGAGTTTTGGTTTCTAAATATCACTATTACGTAAAAGATCAGAAAATTCCTTGGAAAAATGGACTGATTCCAGGTTGGGCAGAAAAAAGTACAATATATGAATCTAAACATATTGTCCCAGAAAGTAAGAAAGTATTTAAAAAAGGATGGAGCCATGTTGAGATTACACAGAAGCCAGTGGTTAGGTCTGGGGCAATTTAAGCAAAATAAAAAAAAGTATAGTAGTGGATTAAAACCCATTGAATAAATTAAATATTAATGAGTCTATACTGAATTTAATTAATAAATGAGGGTAAATGAACAGCACTGCTTACATTAGAATTTGAGCTAACAGACATAGAAGGAACATAGGAAGTTATCTCTAAGCAAACGTGTGATGAGAGAAAATATATGTCTACAGCTTTAAAGTTTTTTCTCCAATATACTTGACTATAAAAGGAAAAGTTGTCATTCATAGGGGAGAAACCTTGATTTTTACTATTAATCTTAAATAAATGATCAAAGGTAACATCATAAAAAAGCAATTCCAGTATCATGTATTCCACGTATAGCGTCACCCTATGGCATTTAAGCCCAAAACCCTTTACTTGAATTTAAGTATAAGACAACATCAGATTAACCCAAATAGGTAGACATTGTGCAAAATAACTAGTCAGTGCACTTCAAAGGCATCAAGGTTATCAACACGAAGGAGACTGTCCCAGAAGAGACCAAAGGGACGCAACAAACTAAGGAAGGAAAATATGACGCAATAATTTTATATGGTAAATACAAGTCCTTTTTAGATTTACAAAGCTAAAGAAAATAAAAATGAACTGATGGCATGGCTGCTATTAACATACCAGGGAGAGGGAAAAGGGACAGCTTTATAGTGAATCATTCAGTATAGCACTTCTGCAAAATAAACACCAGACGGTCAAACCCAATGAAGGAAATTACAGCAACAGAACCCATTACGTGGATATTTCACCCTTAAAAGAATGTTTCAGCTATAGTATAAGCTTTAAATTTAAAAATGAGTTTGCCATAGGATCACCAAATGTCTGCAATAAGCTGTTTACACACAAGGAATTAAACATTGTAAAACACTTCTGAAGAAAAATGGATTAGTTGATTAAAGTTGTGCTCATCTCGGGGCTCCTGGGTGGCTCAGTTGGTTAAGCGTCTGCCTTCAGCTCAGGTCATGGTCACAGAGTTCCAGGATCAAGTCCTACATCCAGCTCTGCTTAGTGGGGCGTCTGCTTTGCCTTCTGCCTCTCCCCCACTCATGCTAACTCTTTCTCTCCTACTATGTGAAATAAATAAGATCTTTAAAAAGAAAGAAAGAAAGTTACATCCATCTCACTGGAATATTTGTTTTCAGCACAATGTTTGCTTCCGTAACTCCTTGACATAGAACTGATGATCACATTTGCCATACAGTATCTTTAATTCATGGTTTTGTATTTCTTCTTCTTTTTTCTATTATCATTACTATTCCCTTGGTTTACACTCTCCTCCTCCTTGGCTTCGACTGTCATACTTTCCCGAAAGTTAATTTCTCTTCCTCAGAATGTCTTCATTACCTGAGTCAACTCTCCAAATATTGATCACTTGAAGACAAGTCATTTCACGCAACTGTCAGTAACTCAATATTGGCATTACCTGGATAGTACGGTCTCAGACTTTTATACCCTTTTTCTCCCTATGATTACTGTAACATTACAACCATATCTAATGATTTGCTAGTTCCTATATATACATCATATTCCTTGTGAAAGTGGGTATATTTAATGGTTGAGAGTGTAGGCATAGCTCTAGACAGAGGATATCTTAGTCTAAATTTTGCTTTGTCACCTATTAGCGGTGCGATGTTAGATGCTCTTTTTATGTCTTCATTTCTATATCTGTAAAATAGCAGTAAGTATGGCATCTACATGGTTGGCTTTTAAAAGGGTTAATTAAGAATTTAGGGACTCACATGGAATAGAGCAACAGCTCCATAAATGTTAGCTCTGATATGATGATGATAATGTTACGGACGCTGAAGCAGAAGTAACACTCAATATTTTTGTAATGTGTGTTTTCTTTCCCAGAAACACCATATTTTCCACTCTAGTTCTCTGCTTGGCAAACTCTAAGTCATATTTCATGACATGGGCAAAATTTCACATTATAAAACAAGTCTTGTCCGAGTTCACAAATAGCTATTATAGAGCATATCCTATGATACTGTGTGTATTTACTGGTATGTTATTGCATATAATATTAATATCATACAAACCCATGCATGTCTCTGTAAAGTGATCAGAATAATATTTCCTACAGCATAAGATTTTATGACTGTTAAGTGAAATATCTCTGTAAATGTCTTCATGCAGTGCTTGGCACATCATGAGCAAAATCCAAGTGTTATTTGTGGTTGCTATCTATATATTTTTTTTACATTTCCTTGGGGTCGGGATTGTGTTTTACTTATGATGACATCTCCTGTATCCACCACATACAACACTTATTAATACGATTTCACTCATCTATAGAATGTAAGAAAAAAAAAAAAGTTAAACTCAAAGAAACAGAGAATAGAATGTAGTTACCAGGGCCTGAGGGTAGATGAGGAGGGGAGGTGTTGGTCAAAGCGTACAAGCTCTCAGTTATAAGATGAATAGGCTCTGGAGACCTAATGTCATGATGTCTATAACTAATAGTGCACCTTATACATGAAATAGGCTAAGAGAGTAGATGTCAAGTGTTTTCACCACACACATGTGTTTACACACAAAATATAACTCTGTATGGTGAAGGATATGCTAATTATCTTGATTTCAGTAAGCATTTTACAATATATACAGGTATCAAACATCATTTGTTGCATCTTAAAAACATACAATTTTTATACGTCAGTCATATTTCAAGCTGGAGAAAAAACATTCATTAACTTATGAATAAGTGCTCCAAATTAGCAAGATTCAAATTAAAACAAATTGGGGTGCCTGGGTGGCTCATTCCGTTGGGCGTCTGTCTTTGGCTCAGGTCATGATCCCAGGGTCCTGGGATCGAGTCCCACATTGGGCTCTCTGTTCAGTGAGGAGCCTGCTTCTCCCTTTCCTTCTGCCTGCCTCTCTACCTGTTTATTCTCTCTCTCATAAATAAATAAAATATATTTTTAAATTTAAACAAATTAAGACCTTTTTTTTTTGTATTTATAACTCCTTAAAACAGGATGTAGAAATATTGAAGACATTGTAGTTGAAATGAGTAACACTTTTAAATTAGACCATGAGTTATAACAAAATTGTGCCCCAAGAAAGTGTCAATTAGTGCACAGTCCAGTGGCAGTATCATAAGGTAGTCTTCCCGTGTAGCTCTTCAAAATACAATTCCAAATACTTGAAAGTTCTAAATACAAAGCGCTAGTCAGACCCTAAACTAATAGTAACCAACTCATACCTCATAAGCAGAATCACTGAATTCTGTGACCTTTTGAGTAATCCTTACTGAGGACACTAAATGAGGCCAAGAGCGTTCTTTCCCTACACAAATGTCTGTTGTCTGTCAACTCTGTGCAGAGCATTGTGCTGGCCATTGGTACCGCGGCTAACAAAAATTAAACATGTTCACAAGGAGACCTAAGCCTATAAGGAAGACAGACATTCAATAAGATTAGCTCTTACTTCTCCAACTATTCGTTTTTGTTGGTTTGTCTCTTTTGGATTTTTTTCCCTAACTTCTAAACTATTTCTTAAATGGGAACATTAAAAAACGAGATACTGGTAGAAGGTGTATCACTCTCTGTCCTTTATTATCTTTTAGTTGCCTCCCATGTTCTATGTCATGCCAATACCACTTAGCCAAGTACAGAGTTTTCAGAAAGCCCCACAGACAGCCTTCTAAGATGTCCTGTGATTCCTGAAAATGGACTGTTAGGTGCCTTAGTGATGCTGTCGGTGTGTTAAGTTTTTGATGACCTCTTACTGAATTGAGAGCAACAGGACAGATTTTAAAATGAAGTTTAAGCCTTCAAACACTACAGGTTAACCAGTGGCCTTTACGTAACTTGTCACTGGGTAAAAACATGGCATTCGATAAAGTCAAGTCACTCCCTGTGGTCTTATAATGGTTCAGCCTGAATTTCCCGGGGGGTCTGTTTCCGGCTGATGCAGACCACTGCTGCAGAGACGGCTCGTCTTCACTCGCGGCTACCCCCGTTGTCCATACATGGTCTCTCACCGCTAAGAAAGACAGTGTGTTCTCAAGAGTTTAATGTTCCTAAAATGGAGACATGAGAGCCAGTCACAGCATCTTAAATGATCTCACTTTACCTCCTGTCAAGGTTTAAACAGGGAACACAGTAAATATTGGAGAGACCATCTTCACAGTCAGGATAGAAGCATCCCCCCAGCGTGCACTTAATGCTCACCAGAGGTGATCACGGTGCAAAACTCAACCCTGAATTTAGAAAAGGAAGTGCCCACCACCCTCTATGTGAATGCATCTATCTTCCACATCTCACCATTAAAACTTCTGCTTTGGATTTATCGAAGACCACTGTTAAAAATGTTACAGCACATATCACCCAACAGATGGAGAGAAAAGATCCCCCTAGAGTTTTAAAATAACACTAAGACAGGGAAGCAAAAAACAAAGCCATAAATTTGGTGGGCAGCCCTCATAGATCGCTCAATTTGAGGACGGTGTTTACCACGTTGTATTTCAACCCCTGGGAGGTGGCTTCTATTCACTCTGCCTTATCCCAAGTCTAGGAAGTTTTAACTTGATCCAGCTTGAATTTCCTAGTCCTCTGTGTTCACATGACTCTTCTGGATTTCATTTCAGGAAAAGAGAGATAAGAAACAGACTTCTGGCATCCATCCCTGACAGCATCGAATAAGATTAGCTAGCTGTTAGCTTAAATAGCCAAGTACCTCTACCTGAGAAAGCTATTGCAAATGTGACTCCATCAAATCCTCCCCAAAACATCAAGTACTCATTTGGGCCCATTTTACAGAGAAAGAACGCTTGAGGAGGTTAAGTGAATACAGAAACAGTACTTAAATTTGGGCTTAATTCCACATCTCCTGGGTCTTTATACCGCATCACATACTTATGATAGTTGAAGTTCTGAACAGTTGGCATTTTTTCTAAGTAATACGATATGTTGATGTTAATCTGTGTATTTCTAAAGTACAATTACAACATATGTTAACCTACATCCTAAGGTGAACAAGTTTTATGAAAAATCCAAGTATATCTTTCTTTACTAGAGCATATGGAAATAAATTTGTGTGTGGGGGGGAGCGGGGGTTACATATTTTGCATTAGGTATTCTCAGAGATTTAGTTCAATTTCTTATTTGGCAGATGAACAAAATGGAGCTCAAGTTAAGTAATTTATAGTTTATTCAACTAATAGGCATAATTGGCACCTTTAACTAGGTCTCCATAGCTCTGTTTTGTTTCTACTATAGTTGAGCCTTTTTATAATCTAATGCAGTGTTCAAGGAGGGTATTATTAACATTGTACACCCAGGGAAATACACCTAGAGTGAGAAATAGAGCTCCGTCTTTGCAAGTAAGCAACTTAATGTCATAGGGCAAGTAAGTGGCAAGGAGAGAGGGCTTAAACCTTAGTCCCCTCCCTCCTTCTCAAGGGTTTTTGTCCAATATGCTAGACTGGTGCTTAATATTCTCCTTTCATGAGTCTGCATCTGGCTTCAGTTTTAGCATTAGAAAGAAAGAAAAAGAGCTACATCTTATAAGAACTAATGTCAATACGTCAGATAAAATAGGACCCCTCAATGCAACCACATTTAGGAAAAGATACTCCTGTGAGATTAAGTCGCATGTTTTGTTTTTGATGTAGGTGTATGGCTGAATGACACGGTGTTTTCATTAATTCACTTTTTTTTTTTTCGCCACCACAAAAATAAATATTCCCAGAAATAAAATACATAAGAATAGCTAACCCATATAAAGTATTTACATAATAATCTAATAAATATTTATTATTATTATTAATTATTGTTATTATTATTATATCTGACTATCTTAACACAACTTCTTGAAAGTGGTCTTCAGTTATTAGATATAAACATTGGGAATCAGAGAAGGTAATAGCTACATGTGACAGAACAGGGATTTACACACAGATCCCTCTGAGGACTGACTTTTCTGTTACATTAGACACCAATTAAAGAGGGCACGTGATGTGACCCTTAAAACATGTGAACCCTAACATATGAGCCCTAAAACTCTCAAGAAAAAGGAGGTGAGAATATTAGAATTTGAATATCTTCTCCCCCACTCACAAATGGAAGCCCATACTTGAGTGTGTAGATGATGGAAAAAAGATTTGGGTTATTGTAGATCACAACCGCAGGAAAACAATGCAAGTGAAAAAAGAAAAGAAAAGAAAAAAAGAAAGAAAAGAAAAGCCTTCATCTCTTCACTACTTCTCAAATTCAATAAAGTCTCTAAAACTCTAAGAGAATTACTGACACACATCTCAGACTAGTGAGATTCGCCTTTTAAGAAGACTATAAAAGGGATGTAGCATATTCTAAATGAGAAGGGTGAGGAGAACCCATCGATAGCACATGAGGAACATTGGAGGAATTGGGCGTTGCTTAGCCTGGGTAGTAAGACATCTTGAAATATGTTCGCTACCTGTGAGCATTTGGAAGACGGAACATTAGGCAACAGGTGAGATACTAAAGGCAAATTCAGCAATTGCACCCAGTGCTCGTCACATCACGTGCCCTCCTTCATGCCCATCACCCAGTTACCCCATCCTTCCACCCACCTCCCCTCCAGCATCCCTCAGTTTGTTTCCTGTAGTTAAGAGTCTCTCATGGTTTGTCTCCCTCTCTGTTACTTCCCGTTCAGTACCCCTGCCCCGCCACCCTTCCCCTATGATGCTCTGTGCTGTTTCCTATGTTCCTCATATGAGTGAACTGTATGATAATTTTCTTTGTCTGACTAACTTATTTCTCTCAGTATAATACCTTCCAGTTCTATCCACGTCGATGTAAATAAATGGTAAGTATCCTTCCTTTCTGATGGCTGAGTAATATTCCACAGTATATATAGACCACCTCTTCTTTTCCATTCATCTGTCGTTCATCTCAGCTCTTTCCATAGTTGGGCTGTTGTGGACACTGCTGCTGTAATCATTGGGGTGCATTGTGCCCCAGAACATTTCTGTCTTAAATGGAGATTGATAAATCTTAGTTGTTAATCCAAATAGTATAAAACTGAAAAAAAAAAAAAAAAACCTTTAGCTATAAAATTTCTACCTAGACAGCCTATTTGGAAGAAAAATTCCAAAAACCACAATCTAGATAACAGAAAAATAATCATTTGACCATCTGTACAGAATCGGTGTCTTCACTATTACTGCTAAACCAACTCTTATATGTTCCTGACCCTTTTGTATCGGCAACAGATCTGTCTTCGGGGTTGTTTCTCCGGAAGCAAGAACATCCCACTGTGTTATTGACAGCTACGGCCTACTCGTATCCCACCAGGTTTTACTTTAGATGGACACAACCTGATTGCTTTCTTACTTTTGCAAAGCTCTTTTTCTGAAGACGGCATAGTAACTTGCCTGAGAGATATCTTTTCAAAAGATGTGCTCCTTGGCTGTAAGCAATGTAGCTCACTTTCAGGAACAATGTGACGGAATTTATTTTTCATTCACCAATAAATGAGAGATGTGTATCTTCAGGTTCTAGTCTCTCTCCATCCTCACCTCTTCTCAACCTTACCCACATACATACCCTCTTCGTTTGAATTATTTCAAAGCCTGCTTAAATATGGTACTCAAGCATCATCTTCTCTAGAAGCCATTTATGTCACACTGTGTTTCTCCTTTACTTCTTGTAAGCCCTCCTCTAGGTTCTTATAAACTCTGGGAATAATAATCCCTTATTATAATTACTGGAATCATCAGTTTACTCATCTCCTACAAGACTGCTGCTGGATTTTCTCATTTTGTTCCCAGGATCTAGCCCAATACTCCTGTCCCTACAAGACAGAGTGGACGCGTGGTAAATGTTATTGGCCAGGCAACAAATGGGTCAATGCTATTTCTTACAGTCTGAACAGCTTTCTGAAGTATAGGCAGCAGGGAGGATATCCATGTGGATGTTGCAAGAAAAGTACTATTATTTTTATACAACATAGGATTTCTTGCCAGGAGGACTAGCCAGTAGGGCTCATGTAGAGTCTACTACTTTGACTAGATACACACTTTTTCTCAACAGAAAAAAATCACTTCCTTTAAAGGCACATTCAAGTCTCATCGTCTTTTTGAGTTAGTCACTATTTATATCCTGAATCTGCTTATACTTAAAGATACCAAAAACCGTACTAGTCAGCATACTATGCATAGAATCAGAAAGTTTGATACCTCATCTCCTACAAGACTGCTAGGAGTCTTGGCATATACGACATTAGTATATGCCAACCCAGAAATCTGATTATGGAAAATTAAATGGTGTTGTATCATATCTGGAGGTATTATTTTCATAAAGCCATTTTGTGGCAATCATGTGGAAAACTATGCAATACATTCCCTTTGTGCGGTAAACACAGCCCTGGTCTGATGCATCACAATGAAATATAATAAAACATTTGGAGAACATGTTCATTAATTACAGATCATAAAAAATAATAACAATTATCTCTCGCACTTCACCTAATGTCTCCACATGATGAATCTTCAGGAGCAGATGTGCGCCTATTTTTGACAGCCTCTATTTTTCCTTGCTAATAGCCCTCTCATTTACTTTCTTGCAACTATGTCTTCACTACTGGAAGAAGCCTTTCAGACACACACCATAAACACTAGTTACATCTTCCGCAATACAAGCCTTGCATGGCCAATTAGACCAATTAGATGCTCCTTCCTTAGAATCTGACAAATCGGTAGAAAACAGTTTGATTTCTATGTCTTCCAACAGAAGTATACTAACTGGATTTTTCCTGCTATGAAACTGCCATTTGGGGGACACCTGGGTGGCTCAGAGGTTGAGCATCTGCCTTTGGCTCAGGGAGTGATCCCGGGGTTCTGGGATCGAGTCCCACACTGAGCTCCATGCGGGGAGCCTGCTTCTCCCTCGCCTGTGTCTCTGCCTCTCTCTCTCTCTGAGTTGCTCATGAATAAATAAATAAATAATTTTTAAAAATCCATTTGGGTCCCTATCCTCTAATACCTGGATCCTGGTGGTTTTAAACCTTGTTTTTCTGGACTTCTGGACTTTCCTTAGGACATTTTATTTTATCTCCTCTTTCTGTGTGCCAAAGCAACTTTGTCAAGTGAAGAAAAATGTGAACAAAATATAAAATTGTACCAAATGAAAGAACAAATGATGAAATTAGCATAAAAATATTCCCTTTTGTATCTTTTTCAATGAGTTATGTAGTTTTCTCTAAATGCAATGCATGCTCAGGGATAGATGTACAGAGCTCACATAACCACAGATTAAGTCCTGACCCCAGAGAGATTATATATGGATCAAAAGGCAGACCTAGTGGAGGACATGAGGCATCCACATAAGTGGTTTAATGTGTTGTAGAGGATATGATGAAACACTCTATGAAAGATCCAGATACACTGCCATGGACGTTCTGAAGAGAGTAAATTAGTTATGGCTGAAGGGGCAGAAATAAAGTAGTAGTCGAGGAAGAAATAACACGCATGTCATGTGAACATGGAAACGTCACAACAGGGTCTGTGTCATGGGAAATGGGAGAAGAAAAGGTGGAAGTCAGAAAGCATCTACATGATTCAACCTGTAAGTCATTTAGGCACAAAGTCAGGGAAGTGTAAGGAAGCAGAGGGAAGAGGTGACAAACTCAACTAGTGATGAGATCTTGGAAGGCCTGGAATGTATTTATTTGTAAAACAATCAGGAGTCAGCTTGCTCCAGGAAGATTAGCCTGGCAATTCTGTGGAGGATGGATGGGAGGCCCCGCAGAAACTGACAGTCCTGCCTGGAGACCGCACGCTTCCCCCTGGAGTGTACAGGAGTGTGACGGAGCCTTTGTAATTCTGAACACACTCAGCCTTATAAACAGGATTTCTTTTATTCTCCTATCCTTTTAATTTTCTGAAGCAGAAGAAACACTCTGATAAATAAGTGTATTTTAAAACAACATTCCCATCTTACAGAGAAAAGGCTTGCAAGTCCATTTGAGTCAGCAGAAAAGTGAAAAACAGGCAATCTTTGAATTCTGCGAATCATTGATGTGTATCTTCAATGGCTTCTGTTCTGGAAAGCACAAAGAATTTCTCCTGAAAGACTGTTTTTCTCTCTTTCTCTACTTTTTCTTTACTCCTAGTATTATTTGGCTCTGACTTCTTTTAAAAAAAATATTTTCCGTCTTCCCATGCTAGGTAATGACTTGACCGCCAACATATTTAGAAAGTCATTTATATTATGATTTCTCTTTTAGTCCAGAGAATGATACTCAGATAAAGTTTTCTCCAGCATACTAGCCCTGAATATATGGACTGTGCTTTAAATAAACCTCATTGAATCATTTAGCATTCAGTAGAACATGTTCAGGCATCACGTGTGTCTAAGAGAAAGGCTTTCAGACATAATTTTATAAGCCATATGTTGAAAACCATATCCAATGATAGTTGAGGAATTTTGAAAACTAAAGACCTACCATAAAACATGCCAACTTCCTTAGTAAAGACACATCGAGCTCTTGCACACATTATTTTGCTCATCTCTTAAATACACAATTGCATTAAAAAACAGTCTAATGTTGTTGACAGTGCTTTTCCTAGAGGTATGGTGAAAAACTCAAAACCTCAAATTAAGTATAGAAAGGTTCCACGGATATTATTAAGAGCCAAGACAGTAATTGAACTATGTAAGTGTGATACAAAGACATTCATGGCACCATATGTATTTGTCACATCCTGCTGTCAGACAACATATAATCAAAAACCCTGGTAAAATATCCTAATTAGGAAGCTTAATATTTGCCCTGGACCAGGCACATAAAATCGTAGTGAAAAAATGCTGCTGGCTGACTAGCAACTGTGCACAGAATGTGGCCTGGTGGGGTTTTCCATTGTCTGCCCACATGGTACAGTGCTCTTTCCCAATCGTTCTTTGTTAATCTGCAAGAGGCTCAATAGGTATATTATAGGACAGTTACAATTTGCTAAAATGGAATTTAATGAAAATTGGCAAGTATTTACTTTTAATTAGAGGCCAATATGTCCAGGACAACAGATGCCCAAATCTCTTCAGAGATTCTGGGAAATAAATATTTCTTAATGTTATTATTGCTGATATTTTTATTGCTAGTGGCATTTGGCTTCCCCTAAAGTGTAGCCTGCTTTGTGGATGTTACCACCTTCATCTTCACAGCATGGTAAACAGGTGTCAACTACGATTATCCTGGCTTTGCAGATGGTAAAAAGAAACTCTGAGAAGTTACATGACTTGATCAAGGTCATAAAATACTCTGAAGCTGCAACTGCCATGGACCTACTCTGTTTCTTATGAAACAGGGGAGAAGAGTTAAATAGGGCACAGCAGAAAAAAAAGGGGGTATTTTCAAAGTGACTACTTACCATAATCCTCGTTTGCATATCAGCATTTCATCTCAACGATGGTGCAGATGAGAAAATGAAGCTTTTAGAGGTACCTAATGTTTTTCAGGTCCATGGAGGAAATTCTGGGGTAGAGCCAGAGTGTGAACCAAGGTGATCCGTAGGACTCCTCTCCCTGCATTTTGAAAGTTGATCTCCACTACCAAGACAGTTTGTCTTTATTTGCCAAGAAACAACTGCATAGGAACAACAATTGTGATTTAGCTACCGGGGTGTGAGAAGATGAGGGAAGTAGGAGGTAATTGAATCCATCAGTATCCAAAAGGCAGCTTGCTTTAATCATTCTAAATATTTTCTTATGGCCTTCCTCCTGTTGTATATCACAGCTGGCACTTTGAGGTCAACAGAGGATCTTATTCCTCAACCTAGATTTAACAGATGGGGGATCCATAGAAATGTTTCTCTGAGGACCAAATGTCTAGAATGAAATTCCTCTCTCCAGATTCCTTCTGGAGGAGACTCCGGAGAGAAATGTTTGACAAGGAGAGACTGTGGACAAACTTACTGCCCACTTCTCATGTCACAGTTCCAGAGTAACATCAGCTCTGGCTCTCCTTCACATCTTGGTTTTAATTCCACGTGTTAGACTCATAAAGCAGTATGTATTTGACCTTCAGCAGATATCCTAGAAAAGTGCAAGATTACACAAAGTGAATCATAATATAAAACTGACAGGAATACACCCCTATGCATTTGCTGTTCATTTTGTTTCACGCTTTTCCAAGAAAAGTATTCTTAATAAAAATCTTGTATGAAATCATAGGTTTTGGGGTGTGTGTGTGTGTATGCGTGTGTGTGTGAGAGAGAGAGAGAAAGACAAGTAAAATCCCTTCAGTTTCAAAAAGGTTTATTTGATATATATATATATATATATATATATATATATATATAAAATAATTCTTCTAACATGAACTCACACAGTCTGCTAAAAGGGGAAAAACAGATACATTATAATAACCCAAAACGAGCAAGTGTTTTATACTAACACAGTGAACTGAAATTGATTCATATCATTCTTTGCTGTCAAAGAAAACTAGAAAAAGAACACAAATCACAGTTGCTCAAAACATCTTCATCATAATATATTCAATACAGGGTCATTTTCCATAATAAACATTAATCATTCCCTGGAAATTTCCCCCATTTTTATCCCAACACTGAGCTGATCACATCTGGCCAGTCCTCTGTGATCATACCACATTTAATCTGGGAATATTGATTGATGAGAATAATCCAACCAGGAAAGTTTACAGCTTTTAACGGCTATTGCTCCTTTGAAATTGGATTACAAAAACTGAGAAGTTATATTTACTAAATTAGGGGACAGGGTTTGTCTAAATGCAATAGAGAGACAGAGACAGTAAGACAAAGGGTGACAATGAGAGAGGGACAGAAAAAAAAAACAGGATAGTCCTTGCTCATCTAGAAGATGATATAAGTTTTTAAACATTTATTTATGAAAAATAAAACTACTTGGGCAGACGCCTTAAGAGAGAGCAAATATCCTGTTTACAATTTGGAAATAAAAATATTTCTAAATAAGGATCACAGAAGCATCTCTGCTTCTGTAGCAAATAGCAGAGAGGAGTAAGTATAATTTTTAGAGTCCAAATTATGAAAAGCAAATTTTAAATGTAGTGCCTCTTCATACTGTGGTTGACTAGATCAGGGTTCAGTGACTGGCTTTCCTAGTTCTGAAGAATAAGTCGATGAATAACTTTTGAAGCAATGGCTCCCTTCTAATGTTATTTCTGGGTTTATTTAAATCACTCGTTTGAATCTTCATGAAAGTTATTTCAGAAGGAAATGGAAGGAAAAATGGCAGTTGATTTTACTGCATTGGCAGGCATGGGAAAAATTCAAATATTGCATATTTCAATATTAGTATTCATCTTTGGTTCTTTCTTTAGTTTTGCTTTTCCCTTCGAAAAGTCCTACCCATTTTCTTCTTAACTCTTTAAAGTAGTTACGATAATTGATTTAAAGCCATGGCTGCGATTTCACTAGGTGACCTGTTGGTCTGCTTCTATCACTTTCCCTTTGAGTAGGGTTACACTTTTCTATTTTATTCAGTATCTAGTAATTTTTAATTATATTCAGAATACTGTATTTAAAGAAAATGTTGGAGACTAATGTCTGGATATTTCACAAAGAATGCAAGAGCTTTCCTTTATCTGGCCATTAGGATATGAAGTAATCTTTCTAATTTCCTCGGGAGTTGAATTATTCTGGACTATATCACAAGTGCAGTTCTAGCTGTGATTGTTCCAATCACCAGCCAATCCACCATCCCAGGAGCTCCGTCCTTTTTTTCTTTTTTTTCTTTCCTTCTATTCCTTCTTTTCCTTCTTTTTCTTGTTCACTAATATTGTTATTTTGATAAAATACCAAAAAGAGGAAAGTTGCTAGAATAATATAAGGCACTCTTGTACCTTTTAATTGGATTTACCAATGGTTCATCCTTGTTCCACTGGTATCCTCTTTCTCCCTCCCTCTGTCTGCCTGTCCTTCTCTCCCCTCCACTCCTGGAAAACATATTTATATTTTATTTTATTTTTTTTCATATTTATATTTTATATGTGCGTTTTGTTTTCTGCAAACATTTTCAGACCATTTATTTTCTGAACAATTTGTAAATAAGTTAGAGTCGTTTTATCTTTTTAGCCCTAAAAACTCATTGGCCTATTTTCAAAGCAAAGATGTGACTTCCATGACCACAGTATATTGCATTGATCATTGATTTAACATTGATTAAACAATATCACGTAGTCCACAGTCTTTTGTGACTATATATTTCAAAGTCCACAATCCAGTTCTATATCAAGCATTTTTGTAGTCCCGTCTCCATAATTTCCTGTAATGTGGAACAGGTTATCAACCTCTTTGTGTTTTTCTTGGCTTTGATATTTTTTTAAAGTAGAGGACCATTGTTTTGTGAAATACTGCTTAATTTATCTAATAATTTCTCAGGAAAAGATTTAAGTAACATCTGTTTTAGGGGGCAGAAATATGTTTTAAGAGTGACATGGTATCTTTTTCAATGAATCCTGCTAGGAGCCCTATGGTGGCAATCTGTCTCAGTATCAGTGTTTGTTTAACTCTGTTAAGTGGCCGTAGTCCAAGTCGCTTTACTGGAAAGTTACCATTTGCTCTTTGTGATTGTGTGAGCCGGAGTCTTATGAAAAAGAAGATGGGATTAGATGTGCAAGAGGCGATTGGGAGAAACCGTATTTGAGAAAACAAATGGGAAGAGTCAGAGAAGGCAGGGAGAGGCATCAGATGTGGATATGGAGTTGGGGGGGGGGGCGGCGGGACGGGTAGGATGGAGGTCTGGGCCGGAGACTCAGCTGCAGGAAAGTGTAAGAAATCTTCCTCCAAGCCAAGGGCAGGGATCTGGGAGCCAGAGCTGGCCTGAAAGAGACCAAAGCTGGGGTCCCTTTCAGGGTGGGAGGCTTTTATTGGGGGAGGTAGTCATGTGCGTCTTAAGGAAGTTTAGCAGCATCCTTGGCCTCCATCCAGTACGTGCCAGTGGCAACCTCCCAGTTGTGACAATAAGAAAATTTCTCTAGATTTCACCCAATGTCACCGAGGGGGGGTGGGGATAGAATCGCTTCTCACTGAAGAGCACTGTTTTACACAGGTAGGTCTCCTCCTGTCCTCTGAGGAACGTTAAGAACTCAGGAAGCCGCACCCTTTGCACACAGGCGATCGCCCCTAAGGTTACCCCTCCTTGCCTGATGAGGTATAATCTGTGATTTATGACTATCGTCTTGCTTACACTCCCCGTGTGTGAAGCTCCTTTACAACTAATGTGTCCTCTGGTGTCTAATAAGGAGTGATTTCAGCCTAAAGCCTTCCCCACACTTGGTGCCAGTGTAAGGGGTCTCCCCTGAGTGTGTTCTCTGATGTGTGCAGACAGTGGCCTTATCACTAGAGGCCCGCTCACACTCTCTGCATCCAAAGGGCTTCTCCTGGGAGTGTGTCCTCTGCTGTCTTAGGAGGGCCTACTTCCCGCTAAAACCTCGCCCGCACTCCCTGCACACAAGAGACTTCTCTCCTGAGTGTGTCCTCTGGTGTGTCAGGAGAGCTGACTTAACACTAAACCCTTGTCCACACTCTGCACACGTATAGCGGTTCTCCCCCGAGGGTGTCCTCTGGTGGATGGTAAGGTTGGACTTACCACTGAAGCGTCGTCCTCACTCCAGGCACACTAAGGGATTCTCTCCGAGCGTGTCCTCAGGTGTCTGATGAGGGTTGACTTCTGGCTGAAGCTCCAGCCACACTCCTCAGAGCAAAAGGCCTCTCCGCAGAGCGTGCCATGTTGTGTGCGACGACGTTGGACTTCTGGCCAAAGGCCTGCCCACACTCTGGGCAGACATAAGGCTTCTCCCCCACATGTGATCCCTCGTGTGTGATGAGAGCTGACTTATAGCTAAAGCTTCAGCCACACTCACTGCAATAATAAGGCCTCCCCCTGAGGGGGTCCCCTGATGAACAAGAGCGGTGGCTTTCTGGGGAAAGGCGACCCAGCAATTTCCACAAATCACTCCTACAAATCCTGAGAAATCTGTGCCTATTTCTAAACCATTGGCCTTGTCGGCTGAGCCAAGCTTTATTGTCACCTTTCCTCAAGCTCATGAGGCGTCCATCAGGTGGGCTGGAGAAAGCTCTGGAAGTAAACCACCCCCTTGTCCTCTCCAACAGTGGTTTGGAGCCCTGTCCTCCGCCTTCACCTTCCACATTGTCGTTGGGGGAGCTCCCTTGAGACAGTGGTGGCCACGGCCTCTTCCAGGGCACTGGGCAGAGAGGGCCTGCTAGGGGCCCGGGCAGATGGGAGGGCAGTGGGCCCCGAGCCTGAGTGTGGGGGGGCGCCTACCTGCTGACTGCAGAGGCCCAGGGCAGGGGAGGAGTGAAGCTGGACTCCTGGCTTTGAGGCTGCTGAACAGGGCTGGGCCCACGGTGGCTCTCCTGTCCCCAGGGCTGCCCCCCACCCCCCCGCTCTAGCACAACCACCAGTGCCGGCTTGGGGGATGGAACTCCCAGGGACACCGGGTTGCCGTAGTCGTCCAACATCACAGCCTGCCCAGCATCCTCTGTGCGTGGCTCAACAGCGGCCACTCTTCCCGGGTGAAGGCCACAGCCACGTCGTGGAATGGCACACATGCTTCCCCTGGCCTGGCTGTTAGCCCCGAGGCCATCTCTCTGGTCTCCTGAGTGGTCTCCCCGAGGAAAGGGAGCTTAGCCTTGCTTACTCCTGACTCCCATGTAGTAGCTGCCCCCAGGGTGGAGTCTACATGTCCACGGAGCTCCCAGATGGGGAGCCCATCACTGACGGAGAAGCTAAAGCCCATGGGGACACAGTTGCGGTGTCTGTCCCAGGGCAGGTCCAACAACTGCAAAGGGATGACAGACTAGAGGCACACTCCCACATTATCTATCTTTCTTTTAGAAATTTTATGATTTTAGCTTTTACATTAGGGGCATAATCTATCTCTGTTTGGCCTATGGCAGAGATCAAATCTTTTTTTTCTTTTCCCCCCCCAAATGGAAAGGACAGTTTTCCAACATTTCTTAAAGACTACTTTTCTCCCTGCTAAGTGTTTTGGCATCTTTGTTGAAACCAACGGGTTACGTAAGCATGGGGTTAACTCTCCACTCTAGCCTGATGGCTGGTGTGTCCTAGTTTTCCACGGCATATGTACTTGAGCTGGAAGACTTGGCTGCAGTTTCAGACAGCTTGGCTTCACCACTGGTTTCAATTCCACAAAGTCCTGGAATCCAGTCATTTAGAGAGTGCTCAGGACTGGGTGCCTTCTCTTGACTCACCAGGCCTTTAACCACGGTTTCCTTCTCAGGGGCGGGGTGGGGAAAGAAGTCCAATTGCTCGGCTGAGCTGGGGTTCCTCCAATCTACAGTCCATTCCAACTAGCTCTCGGAGTCCTTAGACCTCCGGTGGTGCTCAGCATCCAAACCAGGCAGTGAGCCCCACAGAGAAATGACTACTGCTCTCCCCTCTTCTCTGAAGCGTTTGTGTCTCTATAAAATTCAGTTCACTAGCTTCTTTCAATCCTTCAATCTTCTCTACTTCATAGAAAGAAAAACATGATTTTTTTTTTTTTTTTTGTCCCTTTTTCTTGTTGTTACCATTGGAACAAAGCTCTTTCTCTCCTTTTATGGTCTAACTGGCAGCAGAAGTATTCCTGGTGGGGAAAAAGGAAAGGAGTGTTTAGAATTGTTTATGAGGAAAAAAAAAAAACAAAACAAAAAACAACTCACATTTTGGATCTTTTGTGCTACTGTTCTTTTTCTTCTTATATCACTGTTATCAGAAATTGGCTAATTTTTTTCGTCCTCGACCATTGAAGTTTACTCATAAGCCTTTAGAGCTATCTAATACTTAACTTAAGCCTTTAGAGCTACCTAATACTTAACTTAGTAGCATTATTCTAGGATCAAATGTCAAAGTTTTACCTTGCTTCTGTGATAGAAGGAGAAAATGGGATAATAGAGGTCTATAGAACAATCGAAAGAACAGGAGTCACCTTAGCAATGTTTTCTCCTCTTATTTGTATTTTTTTTTTTTTATTGGTGTTCAATTTACCAACATACAGAATAACCCCCAGTGCCCGTCAGCCAATCACTCCCACCCCCCGCCCTCCTCCCCTTCTACCACCCCTAGTTCATTTCCCAGAGTTAGGAGTCTTTACGTTCTGTCTCCCTTTCTGATATTTCCCACACATTTCTTCTCCCTTCCCCTTATATTCCCTTTCACTATTATTTGTATTTGGCAATTGAATGTGCTGTCCAGAAACATCTTCTCGATGACCCTTGAGAAAGTACTTTTCAGCTAAGACTGAGAAATACAACAGGTCAGAAGTTTGTTCATTGTTTCACAGTCAAAAGGAGCAGGATATACATCATTTGAATAAGAAAGAGCATGGTGACTATGACATTATGATGTGCAGAAAGAAGATGAAAGTAAGCTGGAGAAATCAGAAATCAGTTAGTTTAAGTGACCCAGCAAGGCTTGAAACGAGGACCCAAGGCTTGAAACGAGGACCCAAGCTGATAGCAGGAACTTTTAATTTGGGTCTGGCACCGGCTATTGATTCACAAGTAAGCCTTGGTCTTGGATTTTGGCTGGTAGCCTTTGGCCAAGTCCGGTGAAACACAGCTTCAGTAGATACATGGGTTGTTTGAGACTGTTTTTGTTTTTTTAAAGACAGCATTCCCTGTGGGGCTTCTACAGTCTTTCAAGGTACATAAGTGAATAGACCATCTGAAGGGAGAAAAGAGTCTCCTTGTGTGCCTTCCCTCTTCTGCACCTATTTGCCCGTGTTGACCCTCCCCTAGCAATGTTTCAGCATTCAGGCTACACAGGGAGGGCCTCTGAGTGGCAGCACTCTTCACACAGAGAGGCATGATTAAATGATAATAATAATGGTTAATAATGATAATGAAAACAATAAAATAGGTTTCTGTATGTTTTATGTAGCAGCCAGCTGGTAGGCATTCAGATGTAAGCAAAGATCATCCAAGAATCCAAATACTCACTGTAAAGTTCCCTATGGGTAATATGAAAAAAATAAAATGCATATTTTCAGCACCTCAGCCTCAGAACTGATACACATTCAGCCTAAGCAAGATGATTCTCAAAACACTACTGTACTCAAGCTGCAAAAGGAAGAGAGAAATAAAGGGCATTCTGTGATTCAATAAGTTTGAGAATGATTTGGCCAATCCATTTATACATGCTTCTTAATTAAAAGTCTTTTCAGATACTACAAAATGTCTAAATTCACTCTCAAGCTCCAAGATGGAGACACAGAATGTAGTGTTTCTGAAACTTACTTGAGGAAGAAACTCCATTCACAAGAATATCTTATGAGACCATTGTTCTGAAAAACATGCTTCAAGAAAAATTGGCCTGATTTCAGTAACATTTTGTTGTTGTTTTTGATCTTTGTTTTTGTCCTTTTTTTTTTTTTCAAAGAACTGTGAAATCTGGAGTTCCTTTTACCCAAAATTAAAACAAATATGTCCAAAAGGAAATGCTTTATTGCACTCATAGCTCTTTGAGAATTTTTATGGAAATTGAATCATTTATTTTATAAGAAGTAACCAGAGAAACTCAAGATATATAGAGAGAAGTGTATGGTATCACATTCATAACAGATTGGTCTTTTTCCTTGGCTAGTGTTCAAGGGAAGTAAATTATTAAATAGTGGCCCTTTCTTCCCATGTTTTCTAAGTGCAACATGCTTCATACTCTTATCGGGATATTCTGAGGTAGTGCTGTGTTGTGAGTGTTATTGTTATAGATGTGTGTGTGTGTGTGTGTGTGTGTGTGTGTTGTGAGTTTTAGAACATCTGATGCAAGAACAGTGATTTCCACAAGGGAAAAGACAAGTTGTTCCCATTTTTGTTTTTGAGGCCTACAACTGCCTATAAAACAAACAGAAGCTTTGAAATAAACCACTTCATGTAATTAAACCATTTCATCTAGGCCCTTTTTGAATCAATATCTTTTGCATTCTACAGTTTGCAAGATCAATTTCCTATGACATATAATAATAAGTATTTATTAAGTGTATCATATGGTCAGGCGATAGGCTACACGCTAAGGATCCTTCTATTTCTGTTGCCCGTTTATCAAGGAGCTCAAAAAATTAGAGCACAATTTATTTCTTAATATGGTGGTAGTTTGAGTTTAATAACTTTAATTAAGAGACCTAAACAACTGTGAAGAAGCTACTACTGCAGTAGCATTTAGGTTACTGAGGGCTCTCTGCTTGATCAAGAGAAGTTAAGGCATTCATTCACCCTTAGCCACCTGGAGAGCAATACATCACAGGTATAATTAGAGAATGGAGAGAGGCTAGTGCTTTTCTTTCCAGGTGAACAATAATAAGTGAATGTCAATTTCAGCACGAGGCTGAGAGATTAAATATAAAGAGCAACTTACAAATATCTCAGGTACTGGAGGACATCTGAATGTCACATGCCAAAAATTTCAGCCAGGGGACTACAGTGGTCAGTGGTGGGGTCAGGAATAAAAACCATGTGGGAAATGAGTGTGAGGGTGGGAGTGACCTAAGTAGGTTAAGTCAGATCCACTGGCAACAGAGTAAAAGTGAAAGAAACTAAAAGTGTGAAATAAAGGCTCATATCCTCATTGTAGGGCACTAGCAAAAAACGAAGTTTAATCATATTTAAGAATGAGTCACAATCCCCCTGGACGATGATCTTGGCAACGCGAGTCCAACACGAGTCGCTTCTGTGTGAAATCTGCCATTTGAAATTTTCTGTAAAAATGATATTGTGTAGGTGTGTATGTATTTAAAATATGAGGCGGATGTTATCATGTCCCTCACTGGGAGATGTGGCACTGACATGGAAGGTTAAGTCATTTCACAAAGTCTTGGAGTAAAAGAACCAACGTGACAGAAGTTAAACTCACTGTTCAGGCACAGGAAGATGGGCAGAGAATGAAGAGGACAAAGGAGAACCGGAAATGAAAAGAGTAGAATTTCCTCTGAAATTCTTTGCCACGTCACCATGAGCTGTTCTCAATGTGGAAGTGTCTAACAGCAGATTCTGCAAATGTAGGAAATACTGGAGAAAAGTATTAACCACTTCAAATATTATGTAAATATAATGTAAAAAAGAGAGAGAGAGACAGAACTAAGGTTTCAAACAAAGCAATCTAGTTCCAGCATTTGAGTCCTCATCAGTAGGATTTTTTTTTCAAGATTTTATTTATTTATTCATGAGAGACACAGACTGAGAGAGAGACACAGGCAGAGGGAGAAGCAGGCTCCATGTAGAGAGCCTGACGTGGGACTCAATCCCGGGACTCCAGGATCACACCCGGGGCCAAAGGCAGGAGCTCAACCGCTGGGCCACCCAGGGATTCCCTCATCAGTAGGATCTACTATCTCTCTGAATACAGACCCTCTCATATGTGTCCAGACCACTTTATAAGAAGAAACTGAGCCCATGGGAAGAGCAGAGGATAAGGGGACAGAGCAAGCCATCTCCTAACAATTCACTAAGAAATCATAGCTTGTTTGATTCTGTGTTGAATTGATATGGTCATGGCCCTGTATGTGTAGGAATAAATAGTCCAGATACAATGAGTGTCTTTTTTTTTTTTTATATAGAGTGAGAGCCAGAAAGATCATAGAAGGAGAAGGAGGGGAAGGGGAAGAAGCAGACTCACCCCTGAGCAGGGAGTCCAAATCAGGACTCGATCCCAGGTCTCTGAGATCATGACCTGAGCCCAAGTCAGACATTTAACCAACTGAGCCACCCAGGTGCCCACAGTGAGTGTCTTTTAAGGATGTGTGTTTCACTGTTATTATGCCAACTGTAAAGAAAGGCCGGTAATCAAGGATAGAAGACAGCCAAGAGCTGGCCACAGAGGATTCCATGAAAGCACACTCAGCGCTCTCTTTCATGCCTTTACTGCCTTTTGCTTCCTTGGTTGTATCAGAGAAATAGCTGCATATGGTCAGGCTTCTTAAATGTTCTCATCTGTTCACCACATGGCAGCTGTAAATCCATGGGGAGGATTTGGACTGGTTTCATTTATTCCTTTTCTACTTCCTCAAAATTAAAGAAATAGATGGTCTTTATATTACTATCTTGTAAATTCACCAATAAATAAATTAAAAAGACATTTAAAAAAATAAATAGCAGCAAAGCCAGACCTCATCGATTATCTGTCTGTTACCTAAGGAAGAAAACATACATTTTTGTTAGAATCATGCTAGTATATTATTCTTGAATAAATAGGAACACAGTACCGAGAGAGAGAGAGAGAGAGAGAGAGAGAGAGAGAGAGAGAACCAACCATATACACTAAATTTGTGTCCTTTAACAAAGATTTAGAGGAAATTCTGAGGAAATCAACATGTATTGATCTCTTATTATTTACAAGAGTGTAATACATTTTTAAGATTAGGTCCGTTTTTAAATCTACATAAATTTTAAAAATCAGATTGATGAAAATGGAAAAAGATTTTTGGTTCTATATCTCTAATTCTTGAAAATACTAAAGCCAAAAATTTACAGTAAAATATCAGATATTTCACCTTGTTAGACAATAACATCAGTTGATTTGTGATATCTCTCTACCCTGTCTTCTTACAGAAAACAAACTCGGGATTAAAGTGAGCAAAAATCAAAAAAAAAAAAATAAAGTGAGCAAAAATCATACTGATAATTTTACAGACTGCCAACCTCAGACTCATTTGGAGAGGTTTTCAAGAAAAAAATATTTTCAAAACTTTCAAATAGGCTATAGCTAGAGTCTGTGAGAAAACCAACATTTTAAGGAGTTAGCGTGAATCCTAATGAATATTACATGATGATTTTTATATGTGTTAGAGAAACACACAATTTATGACCCTTGAATTAAAGCAATCAAGAATAAAATAATGCCTTGAATTCAGTAGGATGCACTCCCAGCATGGTTTACAGATGGTAGCAATGAGATGTGACTCCTTGTCCTGCTAGTAAAGTGCTGGGTTCAGTAATGGCCAAGTTACTTCACTTCTCTACTCATCAGCTCTTCACTAAGGAAATGGAGAGGCAATACTGTGTAACATAATATCCATAGGTAACCATATGGTATTGTACATTTCAATATATTTTGGAGATAGATCTCATCCCAAACAACAACTACAACAAAAACGAAAAAGCAAAAAACCCAAGAAAACTCCAAAAGAGCACAAGGAAATTTGGGGATGTGATGGATATGTTTAGTACCTTGATTGTGGTGATCGTATATCATGTATAAACATGTGTTGAAACATTAAATTGTATATATTAAATGTGTACAATATCTGTATTAATTATAGCTCAATAAAGCTTTTAAAAAAGGAAAATAAAGTAAGGAAGTACCTAACAGTAGTTACTAATATTATTTTATTTTTATTCTTAAGAATTCTTTTCTTTTCTTTTCTTTTCTTTTTTTTTTAATTTGGTTTGCTGTTGTTTTTTTAAAAACCCTTGTGTTGAGGACTAATTTTCAACAGATCACAGCAAGGATGTTCTTAAGTGTTGTTAGTGAATCTCTTAACACTTTTAGCGATCTGTGGCTTAATAATTACAAGACACAAGTCCACTTAGATTAAAAAAAAAAACATTCTGGGGAAATTAAACAATCTTCCCAAGGTCACATTCCAGGGCCCATGTGCCTAACCCCTTATAATAATTCCTCTGGCTATGCAAAGCGAGACTGTGTTCCTCATAAGGATCCCAAGCTACTGCAAGAAGCCAAATCCCAAAATTAAAATAAAGCAAATTGGAGTATCATAGCATGGGTTAATGTTAAGCACACTTGATTTTCTTTGGAAATGAGCAGGACCTTCACCAAATTTAAACGAAGTAAGTGGACAAAGTTTGGCATTTGCTTACTTCACATGTAGGCCATCCTTTCCCTCCTAGATCTATCTTCTTTCTTGAAGACTTCTCTGGGTTCCTGCTCCTAAGTTTCAGTACCTTATTCCCCATAGATCCATGTTCTACACCAGGGTAGACTACGACATTAACTGGAACCAGCTGACCTTTTAATAGTTGACTTAGAAATAGCAACCAATATAGAAGTGTAGCCACCAAGGCAGGTTTGAGGTTGAAATATGTGGAGATTTTGAAATCTGAAATAGCACTTCTCAGGTACTCACCTTCTCTTCCTTGACCCTTTAGCTCTAGAATTCTCTATGTATTTTTAAAAACCTCACTGTAATATTCCAAAAGATAAAACATGTTTATTGCAGAAAACATATATAAACAAAAAGAATAAAGCAAAGAAACACTCAAACTCCTCCTATTTGGAGACATGTATTGTTTATCCCATGGTGCCCTGATTTCTAGATCCTTTGACATGAGATTATCCTCTATCCTCTGAGTTATGACAGCTCTTTACACACTCAAACACAGTCAGTTTAAGATCATCTTTAGTTTTTCTCTACTCAAAATTTAATAACAAACAAACAAAAGCCAAAAAAATAAAATTCAGCACATTTGTTTTTAGCATTATATGTTTGGAACCATTCCAATACATCCTAACAATGCTTTGGAAGCAAGAGGAATTAGAGACATTTTTTCTCCCTCTGAAAAAATTATGATGAAGCAAGGTTATATATCTAGAAGTCTCTTTCACTGAGCTTTGTCTGAACCAGAAGTTCAAGAGTGAGGCATAACAAAATAGCCTAAAATGTTGATACATATTTAGAATTGGGCTTTATGTAATTGTTTGACATAAAGCTTCTGGGTAAAAACATAATCAAAATGAGATTTCTACCTATATTTTGCTTACCTTATATAGGGCAGTGACATTGATTAGTTGTTTTTTTTTTTTTTTTCATCAATAAAGTTAATTCTAGAAAAAAAACAACAGTAAGAATTTGCGATGAATAAATATTTTATCTTTCCTCATTTTCAAGATATAGTGAATTGATGAATATTCTCTCTAATGAACAGTATCCTATAAAAACAACTTGGCATAAAAGAATGTAAGATGGTATGAAAGTAGAATTAGGGAGCTCATTAAAATCTGTACATCTTCCAAGCATGTGCAAGACTGAATAATTCATTAGCTGTTTAACACATTTACACACCCTTAAAAACCATACAGACTGATTTTATTACTGGGATTTTATTTTTTCATTTTCAAAAAAGACTATATATTTTTTCATCTGTGAGACTCCAAAAGTTTAAATGCAAAATAATTAACATTGAGTTCGTGCTAATTAAATCAGCAGAGGAGATTTAACTGACACTATGCTAGGTTCTCAAATTAAAAGACTGTCTCATTGCATTAAACAGAGCGCATTTATCACAAATAAACTCTCAGCCTATTTATTTGATATGACAGTTAATGGGTAAAAGAAAATGAATCTTCCCACTGTTGTAGACAACAAATGCATAGTTGTCTTGCTTCTAATTGCCTGATCTAGAATGTCTGAAGCAAAAAGAGAATATAAACACTTTTGTCCTTAAACTCAACCAGAATACAATAAAACCTAACATAAGTTTCATCCCATTAAGTTGAATAGTGTTATTGAACTAAGTAAAACGAAGAATTTTCAAGATGTATATTCATAAACACATATAAGTTGTACTCAAACATGAACACCAAGGAATGTATGGTAACTTAAATTATAAAACGGACATAAAATTGAAACAACTAGGGAACCCTATACTTCTTTTAAATATCATAAAAATGCTCTATCCCAGATATACTGTCTCCAAATTATTTTAATATATTCACCTATTTAACTTCTATTTATTGAATTCCCTTCAATGATAGCCACTATGCTAAATGCCACACACATAAGTGTAAGGAACAGCACATATCCGTTGGGTCAAATTCTTCCTTGGAATATACTTTATGCAAAATTTCTGAGAGTTTTGAATATGAGTAGAACAGATAGGAACTTATAGATATAGTTAAACTCACTTACATCCTGACAGAGACAGATTCTAAGTCTATTGACTGGCAGAGAAATTGTACTTAGTATCAGTGGCTTAAATAAATATCAATAATAGATTTCTAATTTCAATTTTTAACATGTGCCTGAGATGTTTCCTGTTTTTTGTTTGTTTGTTTGTTTGTTTGTTTTTTCAAGAAGAGAATTAATTGGGACACCTGGGTGGCTCAGTCAGTTAAGCATCTGCATTCAGCTCAGGTCGAGATCCCGGGGTCCTGGGATTGATCCCTACATCAGGCTCCATGCTCTGCAGAGAGTCTGCTTCTCCTTCTGCCTCTGCCACTCCCCCAGTTTGTGCTCTCTCTCTCTTTCACTGTCAAATAAATAAATAAATAAATAAATAAATAAATAAAATATATTTTTTAAAAAAGAAGACAATTAATTAATTATAGAATTGACTATATTCATTCGAGTATTTTCTTCATAGTTTTTAAAGTAAACACCATAAATTGATTTTATAAACTGCCATATTCCTAACATACAACTGAATTTTTAAAATAATGATTTTCTTTTTAATGTATTTATCTGAAGTCATAATATATTTAGCCAACTCAGTTTCAAATGACTTTGATTTGCTACCGAGTATATTTTATCAATATATAACATACAATGCCTTGATTTTCTAGCAAGGGCCAAGAAAAAAACAAATAATCTGCAGTGATCCTGTAATAATTTCAACACCAACATGATTTAAGGTTTGATCAGAGTCAGGAATGTGGATTTGTCAGGCAAACAAATCAAATGTTAAAACGAAGCGGTTTAATAATAATAACTTTGGTCCTATAATTCTGCAGAAATATGTTTCTATGCCCTAGAAAAATGGGGAATGGAAATAGTAATAAATCAGCATCCCTGTAGTGGTCTTAGACTTCATGCGGGCACCTAAAATAAATTGTATCTTACACTAACAGCATATTTCTCTTACTCTTGATATTTCACGATGTTCTCTGACAGTTCAACTAGTTCAGTCAAGTAAGGTCAGCCTGGCAAATAGTAAATATTTTACAAGGTTTCAGTTATCAGGAGAATAAACTAGAAGAGAAAGAAGCCCTTCACATAGCCTTTGTGACCTGCACCATATCCATATAGCATTCCCCAACTGTTCCATTTCCCTACTGATATACTGACTGATATTTGTGACATTTACCGGATTCCCAAACTAGTGCTTTATCAAATTCCATCCCATTCTATTCCATTCCTTTCCAAGTTTTATCACATGTCTCAGGCCAGAGCAACTAAGGGATGTTCTATAATGTAGTAATAATTTGCCTGGAGTTTTTTTTTTTTTTTTTTTTTTTTTTTTCCTGGAGTTTGTTATTAGAGAATCTAGCTTCAAATCAAAGCTCTGTCCCTTTATAAATACAGATTTCTAGTCACTACAAAATATATTCTCCCCCTTTCTTTTTTATTTATTTTGTTCTAGAATTCTGATTTTGATGTAGTAGCAAAGTGCTCAGATAAAAAAAGCTGTATTCCCCAGACTTCTTTGCAATTAAAACTGTCTAAGCCATATATTTCTGGCTGCTGATACTTTTTGGAAGGGACTTGAGAAAGCATCTTAACATGAGAGACAGGGCACCTGGGTGGCTCAGCGGTTAAGTGTCTGCCTTTGGATGAGGGTGTGATCCCTGGATCAAGTCCCACATTGGGCTCTCCATGGAGAGCCTGCTTCTCCCCTGCCAGTGTCTCTGCCTCTCTCTGTGTGTTTCTCATGAATAAAAAAATAAAATCTTTAAAAAATATATGGGAGACAGACCTAGCTAGCAAGAAACTGCCAACTTCTGGCCATTTCTTTTTTCTTCCTAAAAGGAAAACCAGATTCTAGAATTTAAGCAACACTATTATTATTTTTTTTTTTAATATTTTTTTAAAAACTTTTTTTTTTAATTTTTATTTATTTATGATAGTCACAGAGAGAGAGAGAGGCAGAGACACAGGCAGAGGGAGAAGCAGGCTCCATGCACCGGGAGCCCGACGTGGGATTCGATCCCGCATCTCCAGGATCGCGCCCTGGGCCAAAGGCAGGCGCCAAACCGCTGCGCCACCCAGGGATCCCTATTATTATTATTATTATTATTATTATTATTACTATTTATTATTATTATCATTATTATTTTGAGTAGGAAAACACTGGATCCAAGAATAAAGGATTGGGTGTATAGAGATTTCAAAGTCCAAAGTCCTGATTTCATACTGGTCCTAAAATGCCTACTTTTAGATTTCTCTTTCTATGATAAAAAAATGAAATCTTTATTTGGTTTAAGCTACTGTTTAACTTTATCTTTTTTTAATGAATGCAATTGCTAATTAATGACGGGATGAGCACTGGGTGTTATGCTATATGTTGGCATATAGAACTCCAATAAAAAATATATGCAAAAAATACATTAGCTTTACCCTCATGGATATGATATGAGATTCAATCTGAATTTTAGTTTAAAATTGAAAATTTTCATTCATAAAATGACTTCTAGTAATTATTTTAATAAGTGAGAGAATCAAATAAGAACAGAGAGGTAGAGGGCTTATCACAATGCCTGTCACAGAATTTGGAGCCTGCGACTCACAATAATTTGAGAAGCACTGGTTTCCATTTCATTTTTCTTTAATTTTTTTCCGTTTTATATTACATCTGAGAAACAAATCAGGCAATAAAATAGTTAATGACATGATTTTAAGATAAACATAATTATGTTTCTTCTCATGTCTTTTATTCTATTATTATTATTATTATTATTATTAATTATTATTATTTCTGAGAGGGAGAGAGAGGGTCAGGGAGAGAGACAGAAGGAGATGGAGAGAGAGAATCTTAAGCAGGCTCCACACCCAGCCTGGAGCTGATGCGGGGCTCCATCTCACAACCTTGAGACCAAGAGTCAGATACTTAACCAACTGAGCCACCCAAGGCACCCTCATGTCTTTTTATTCTTAAATCTAACATACAAATAACCACAAATTATAGGAATTATAGACATAGTTATTTTGCTGGATGCACTGGCCAGCATATATGATACACTGCTTTTGAAGGATATTCTTCTAAGCTTGAACTGAATCTAGGACTTTGAAAAATCCTAAAGGCACTTTCCTGTTTATCTCAAGATACTGGGGGAAAAAAGCCCTTTAAAATTAGATGAGGTAAAGATATCATGAAAGTAAAAGAGAAAGAAAAAAAGAAGAAGAAAATGAAAGAAAGGAAGAGGAGGGAAGGAGGGAGGAAGGAAAAAGAAAGGCAGGCAGGAAGGAAGGGAGGGAGGGGAAACTATCATGAGTTTGAGTTTCCATGTCTTTTAAATGAATGTTTAGCTTTTTACAAGGCTCTAGAAAGGCACAAAACTGTCTATTTTGGAAGAGAAATAGAGTGCAGGCTTTTTCCTTCTGAATTCGACGACATGGATCCATGTTTGAGCTCCCCAAGGATCCTTGTGTCTATGGTTTGAACCACTAAGATCTGTGTAAGGAATCTTGGTTTTGGGAGAGGCTCAAGCCAAGTTTGTCAAACTGGTTAGACCAGTTGCAAACCATAAGTAAAGAAATTGACCCAGAGGGTCTTCAGGGTGTTTCTGATCATAAACACTGCATTTTAAATTTAACTGTCCTTTTCTCACCCAAGAGTCAAAAAATCAGACACATAGGCATCCCCAGAAATAGATAGGGCTTTTCTAGTGAGCTATAGATCAACTATCTATTTTCACAACTTCACATGTATGTTTCTATTTACTAATGCTTAAAAACAAAAATAAAAACATGAACATAAAATAGAAACTTGGTCTTATAAATTTTCCATCCATAGTTAACATGTTTATTTAAAATTTCACTAATCAATAAGAGCCATTATTCGATGTCACTCAATTTGACATAACCATTATTTAAAAATATGCTCCATTAAAAAAATGTTCCATTATTGATTTTTTTTTTCTTGGCTGTATTACTGATACTCTTTTTGTCAAGGTCTTATACTTTTAGTGTACCTTCATTTGACACAAAATATGGAGAGATCAAAAAAAATATGGAAAGATAAAAAAAATATGGAAAGATCTTGTTTTCTTTTCACTCTATTGCTATTAATCTCTTTTTCTCACATTTTAACCCACTTGTTTCTATTTTAATGAATTCTAAAGAGACAGTATCTCACTGACTAGTCATTGGTGTCTAATCAAGATGGTGCTTCAGCTGCCCCAGACCACTCAGGGTCTCTAGCCATGCTACTCCTGTGCCACTAGTTTGGAAGATTCATATTCACACTCTAATAATTCTCAATTCATGAAGATGCTAATGAATCTAGTACTCACTTGCTTACTCATTCACTGAACCAAGAATAACTGCCATGCACATATACACTCCTTGGCAACCACAGTGCTGGGTAATGAAGAAAGAAGAGCAATAGGGCTCCTGCTTTCATGCATGTCTAGGCTGATAGAGAATGAAGACAGGAAAATAGGAAATTACAAGAGTGTGGTAATGCCAGGGCGGAATTCTTGGTCAATTGAAGCGCACAGCAGGTACCCAAGGTGGAATGTCAGGGAAGATTTTCTGAAGGAAATAGTATCTACAGCCTAAAGAATAAAAAGCAATTAACTAGGCAAAAATGGGATGATGGGATAGATAGGGATATAGAACATTCTGGGCAGAAGGATGAGAAAGAGCTTGGCAGATCTGAGAAAGTGAAGACCATATGTCCAGAGGGAGAAAGGGCAAGAAAGATCGGTTATACCTGTAAGAGTAAGCACAGGAGGGAAGCTCTAAGAGGAGAGGCTGGGGTAATGAGCTAAAAGAAAACCACAGAGGGCATCACACTAGTAAACAACATAAATAATAGAGATGAATATGACTTAAGTCAGAAGAGGGGTCTGGTAAAGACCTCTAAATTGTCGAGGCTTCCACAAATCAGCCACAGGAGAATAGGCCACAGAACATAAACAGGGTTCTCCATATTAGCATGTTTTTCAGACTCTTAATTCTTTCTAAGGTGCCTTTTTTCCATCTCTCTCTCCAAATTTCACACCCTCTTTGATGTAGCCATCAAAGGCATCCCCCCTTATGAAGCCTTCCATTGAATTAACTGAATACATGTATTTCTCCTTTCTCATTCTGTATATTTCTGTTTAGTTTTTTCCCCCTCTTATATAATATCTTGAACATATTCTTGAGCTGTATATTTTTGTAAACGTATCTTCCTCTCCCACTAGACTAGCTTCTTGAGGACAGATCTTAAACAGCATCCCCTATAATATGGTGATTGATATTTTTATTATTAAATCATACATTATTAAATTAAATAACACTAATTAGGCAAGGGGAAAACATTAAAAAAGAAATTGCTAAAAAGAAAAGAAATTTCTATGGTTTTTCATAAGACTTATACATTACAACAAACATTATTTCACCAAATGTCTAACGCTGTTTGGGGTGGGGAGGTTGGAAACTCACACAAGTTTAATTTCTTGTTTATTTTTTAAACAATCATCTGATTCTTACTCAGTTTAGCTAATACTACTGAAACTATAATGTATAACAGAATGTATTTTTTCACTTGGAAGAGCACCACTATTCACCATTGACTGAAAAATACTGAAGAAAGCACTCACTTGTAGATTGAATAAACAGAAGAACAGATTCAAAGAAAAGTAATTATATCTACTTTTGAACAGCATTTCTTTCAGAAGAAAATGAGATTAGCCACATATCTGAACTCATTTCCTTAATCTGAATACACTGGTTTAAAATAATTTGAAAACAACCATTCAACATATTTCAGGAACATAAAAATACTTTTATTTTCTATTTAGATAAGATTATATCTTTAGGTATTTATTTATTTATTCATTCATTCATTCATTCATTCATTCACGAGAGACACAGAGAGGCAGAGACACAGGCAGAGAGAGAAGCAGGAGCCTAATGTGGGACTGGATCCCAGGACCCAGGGATCACGCCCCGAGCCAAAGGCTGATGCTCAACCACTGAGACACCCAGGTGCCCCACCTTTAGATAACAAGGAATTGTTATCCTTTGTTTATTAGCAGAGTTGTTCTCTTAATATATTAAAAAAAAAAAACATAAAAGACCCCAAAACATACCAAAATGTAGAATTTCACATACACTAAAATTCATAATCATTGTTCTTGTCATGCACACACACTCCCCAATGTGAATTGCATACTTGTGTCATTGAATTTATCAGTGTAAAGTCAAGTGTGTTTCAAGTACAATAATAATCATAATCGCCAAGCCCTTAAAGCACCAAGCCCTCTACATGCATTATCTTAGGTTTCTTTTATAACTATACAGAGCCATGTAGTCTTGCTGTTTCAGTTTTGCAGATGAACAAAAACTGAGGCCAAGACTGCTGAGATAAATTGCTCAAGGACACACAGCTAGAATAGAGCAAAGCTAGAATGTCAACTCATATCAGTATGACTTCACGATCCAAGTTCTACACCAATATATGCAGCAAAGAGCAGCATTACTCTGCCTAAACCTCTGTCCCCTTTACAGCCCCCAGCTTCCCTTCAGGTTTGTTTGTGGTTAATTTTGTTTTATTTGTGTTTTTTTTTTTATCCTTTACACAAAACCAGATGTTTTGAAAACCTAAGAAATTATATTTTTAAAAATCAAAATCCAATCAGATTGGTATTTATTCCAAATGATGTCATCCTATTTAGTCCTTTCTATCACTTTAGGAAGTAAAGTGAAGAAGTAAAGGAAGTATAAAATTGGGAAAATTGGGGCCTGCAACTTTGTCCAGAAAGAAATTGTTTTTGCTTTTGCTTTGTGTATGTGTATGTGAACAGATTTATACATTACATACTCTGTGAATTTGAAAGTACCTTACAATATCTGATTAAGCTTACAATCCCTCAATTTCTTGAGCATATCCCTGCCAAAAGATGACCCAGTAGAGATGGGGAACTCGCTACCTGTCAAAACCAACAATTTTCATCCCTGGGTAGCACTAAAATTCTGCCTCCTGTTGAAGGCAAACTCATCTCCCTAAATTCTGGCATTTGATCTTGATTATACCATTATGAAACCAAAGAGAAGAGTTTACAATTCTTTCCTCCGTGATATCTTTCAAATATTTGAGACAGATACAACATCTTCCTCCTGTCATCTAATCTTCTTCAAGGTAGACATATCCAGTTCCCTCATCTCTTATTCAAAACGATACTTTCAAAATGCCCTCACTGTCCTGAATGGGTTCTGTTTGGGTTTTATTTTTTCTTAAAACTCAACAGCCAGAACTCAATAGGATGCTAAAGATGTACCCTTGGCCAGTCACGTGGGAGTTCCCGTTTCTTTTCTGAAATACTGTTTTTCTATTAATTATCAGTTGGATTACTTTAATTTTGTTGGCAACTAAATTACACTCATGTGTAACCAAATCATCAGTTAGCTAAGATGCCTAAGGTGTTTTCAATAGACTCCACATGCAGAGCCACATAAGATGCAAAATAAGGTAAATTTTAGTCTATTGACGTCCTTTAGATTATGAATCTAAGAATCCTTGATGGTGATGAATAGCCAACACTGAGGCTTGTGAGTATTTTGGTACACAAACTCAGATATCCCACCAGGCATTCACAAAATCAATAACATGTCATCTGTTAATTAATAAATATTTTAAAGAAACAAAGTCAAGACTTCTTTGGTAGCTTATTAAAAACAATAGGGATCAAATTATATTTTCAAAGAACTTAAAAATGAGCTAAATTGAAATACAAAGGAAAACATATTCCTAATAAATACTATTAATAAAAATTAAATTGGTAGTTTAAAGTTATATACACAGTATGAAGCATAATATTTCCTCACAAACCAATTTCACATTTTATCATTTCATCTTAAATGTACACCTTCTAAGATAAATTTTATTACAAAACATAGTAAGACAATTCAAAACAAGACTCTTGTTTTCTCTTAGTCTTGATCCAAATACATAAATAATATGCTCACATATTTTAAAATATTTTCTTTATTTCTCTGTATTTCACAGGATATATCTGACATTTCATACATTTATTTTTAGAATGTTCAGGAAGTAAATCCGCCTAGTAGAAAATCAAACTCTGCCTACCCAAATGATTTCAGTTTTCTGAAGTTGCAGTTCTCAAATTAGGCTTTCATGTTCTCCCCGTTGGCACTTTTAGACTGGATACAGAAGCTAAAGCGCAGCCACTGGCACTTTAGTGTCACATTTACAAAGAAAAGCAAACATCAAACTTTAGTCTTCAGTATGCTACAGAGCAATTGTGCCAGAAGGAAAAACAGCTTCCGGTGTGGCCTGCCCAGAATCTTTCTTCTTCAGAACTGTAGACAAAAACACTTTCAAGGTCTTTTCAGTCCCAGGAGAGCCAGAGGACACTCGTGACTATGGCAGTTTTACTCATCTCTTCTCAAATACAGAGAGTTACCATGCAGGGAAATGGCCTGTTTAAATAACTTAAATGTGAAAATGGATTTTTGAGCATTTAAAATGTAAAAGGGGAGAGTATACAGAAATGATGTGGGTATGGATGTACTGCAGCCCGGCTCACAACTGATATTCTCAGTTAGGTCTCTGGTCAATATGCACAGAATGGTAAATAAACCTCTAAAAGAAAAATAGAAAGAGAAAACTACCTTTAAACAAGAGGATTTTTGAAAAAAAAAAAAAAAAGGAAAAATATTTTTGCAATAAAACATGTTTGGACTTAGAAAAAGTCTACATTATCCCATAGGCATGAAGTCATCTAATTCATCTACAGGATTCAGCTTAAAAATCAGATCCTTGTTAAAGATTTTGTCTGAGTCTTTGAGTACTTGGCCTCTTATAAGAATTTAAGAATTTAGAGGTTAACATCGACACTTAGGTAAAAATGAAAGAGAACAAATTTCCAATCTAATGATTTTTCAGATGTATGTATTTACTGTTTTGTAAAGGAAATGTGTATATTTCCTATTTTGTTTTTCATGAGGCTCATTTTAGTAATGGAGGAAATAAGGGGTTTACTGAATGCGTACTATGAATGAAGTCATTTCAATGCATTTTATCATTTATTCCTAATTACAAGTATTAAGTGTATATTTCCATTTTGAACTTAGGCTATTTTAAGCAGGTCAAGTAGCCTGGATAAAAGTAAATAGCTGATAAGCTTTACAGTTGAATTTTAATCCAGATGCTTTCATACTAAATCTGAAAACCCTTTGGCTTTGATATATAAGCACTAAGTATATACAAGTGCCTCCCCCCAACACACACATATACTTAAACTTAAAACAAGGTTGGCAAACATTTTTTAAAAGGACCAGAAAGTAAGTTTTTGTTGTTGTTGTTGTTGTTGTTGTTGTTTTCTAGATGTATGAGCTCTGTCACAGTGTTGTCGACATAATGTGAAAGCAACCATGAGGAATCTATAATCAAATGAGCAAGGGTGTGTTCCAATGAAATTTTATTTACAAAAACTGGTTGAAGGCCAGATTTGGCTCATGGTCAGTAGTTTGCCTATCCCTGACTTAAAATGATGCAAAACCTGTAGTAAGCTTTTACCTTCTGCCACAATAACATGGAAAATAATTGAAGTGTTAGCATAATGTAACAAGGAATAGTCATATGATAGAATTCAAAGTTAAAAAGCAAGAGAAAAAAAAAAAAAACAGCAGCAGTTTAGAGGGAGTAAATAACCAACCAGCTGAACTCCTGCTATTTTACCTATAGATTATGCAGATTTCAAGAGAGAAGCTGAATTGAAAATCCACAGGATCTTGAGACAACATACATAGTGAATTAAAACCAGAAGAGATTAGGAACATGTGATCAATATGCAGCAAAGAAATCTCAAAAGTCCCTCTGGTAAAAATGCAATTATCTAGAAGGAGAACTAGGAATCTATAGAAGTCAAGGTGGCTGGAGTCTTGTGTGAAGAATATCATAGAAAGAGAAGGCTACACAAGAGAAAGCTCCAGGGATTTGCAAAAGCAGTCATCCTAGAAGCTCTTAGCTGAGAAATGGTTTGAATGTAATAGTGAGGAAATTAACCCAGACCAGTGAAAGAACAATCTATAAGGATTATATTACCACTTAATCTGAAACAAAACTGGAGTCAGGAATAATTCTTGTTGTCACAAGCCAAAATGGAAAACAACTTATGATTCAGAGAGCAGCAAGTAAAGTTCTCAGAAGGTTTTGGCTAGGGAGTGGGCCAAGATTAGTCATACTCATGGCTGTGCTGGTTTCATTTCATAGATTTTAAAAGCAAGCCTCCAGAGGATCAAATGTTTTCAAAATAACTGTGCCTCAGAACAAGATCAAGAATATTTATAGGGATTGAAAATATCCAATACCCAAGAAAGGAAAATTCATCACAGTTGGTATTCAATGAAAAACTATCTGCATGCAAAGAAGCAGACAATCCATAAGAAGGTGGAAATTTAATCAATAGAAAGAGACCCAGAAATGGCACAATGATAGAATCAATAAACTAGAACATGCAAGCAGTTATTATAACTATATAACTATGACTTGAACTACATATAGTTCAAGAAGGTAGAGTAATATACTGAGATTTTGAACAGAGGATGTAGGAAATCCAAACCATAGTCTAAATCAAACTTTAGAGAGAAAAATAAACATTATCTGAAATAGCACATACAACAGCTGAGATTAAGGTCAGATCAGTTACTACAGAAGAAAATATTAGTGAACCTGAAGATATAACAATAGAAACTAAAACAAAATACAAACCAAAAAGAGAGAGAGAGATTAGAAAGTAAGACATAAACAGAGCATCAGTGAGCCATGGAACAATTTCAGACAGCCAAAAATACATATATATAATTGGAATCCCTCAGTGAAAAGGATCAGGAAAAAAATCTTCCAGTTTAATGGAAACTATAAATCCACAGATCTAAGAAGCTCAACTAATCCTAAATGCAAAAAATATTTTGGAATTTTTCTTTTGGATAGTTTCTTATAAACATAGAATAAACAATTAAAATATTATTAAACTCTTTTAATCATTATCAAAGCTTTTATTCTTTTTTAAATTTATTCAACAACTAAATTATTTTTTTTCCAAGGGAATCTATATGGATATGCATTTTTAAGGTATCATATGTAAAAAGTATGTTTTGGCAGGATGTAATGTAGTTGGGATAACTAATCGTTCACCCAATTATACCAACCTTTACTCACATCTTCTGTAGTTTAGTGTTTCCATAAACTAAAATGTTAAAATTAGGTATCATATACACTGGAGGTAATGTCCTTCCTCTAAACAATAAACCACATTTCTTTTTATGAGGACCTGGCTAATAAAACAAAAATGTTTTCATCCTTACCAGTATAGTTACTTTTTGTGAGAACTCAATTTTTTGCAACCTTGATGTTTCCTCTACAAACAGATATGTGAAAAACTACACACAATTGCATATTTGAGTCCAAAAAGGAATATTTTTTATGTTAGGATTCATCTTATGGGAAAGCAACATAACATGCCATTCAAATTGATATGAGATGTCAAAATTTTTGCTTTAGCATTATCATCAGTTCTATTTTTGTCCTTCCTAAGGCTTTAAAAAGTAATAAAAAAAACTTCAGCATGAACTTCACTATTTTTTAAAAGAATTCTCTTTCTTTACAAGACTATCAATATAGATGTGTTTTATCATTTCACTTTGAGTCTAAAAATACCAATTCACTTTCTGGTACTGTGACAATTGCCCCAATTACTCCCATGTTCACATAATTTTTTTTTTTTTCACTTAAAAATGATGAAAGGATTAAACTCTTGATCTCAGGAGTGGTGGGACATCAGTTGTCAAATAAGTCACTTTTAGAATACAACTATTAAAAAAAACTTTGAGTTTTCCTAGTTTTTATAGCTGTAGAAGCAACAGAGGCATAGCCACATACTGATAATCTAACTTAGGATCTAGTCTTAAAATTCTATATGAAAGGAGCAATTGAGCACAATTTTTCCCATATCTTTAAAAATTCTTCCAAATACAATTCTTTGGAATCAATTTAAGTATCCAGTCATAATAAAAGTAATCTTGCAATTTTGGAAATAAATTTTCCATGGACAATTGTACCCAAAGTTGAAGGGCCCATGAAGTGATAAGAAACTAACTTATTATCCATTTTCTCACTGAATGAGGGTAGGGGGAGAAGACCTCTAAGTTTTCTGCGTTAATGGTTCCGGAGATTTATTCAGGGCTAGCTATAAAACAAAACAATGTCCAGCTAATAATGTATATTGGAAAAAGGTCACATGGGTTGTAAAGTACTGTTGGTCCTGCTCCAGATGACAAAGTAAGGACAAATTAGTGATGGTTATAGAGGAATTTATAGTGGAAAATAACTTATTTTTTTAAAACTCTCTGGAAGTTTCAGATGGAAATTTGGTGGATATGCAGTTTCTGTAAAGGAAATTGGAGAAGTTGGAGAACAATAAATTAAAATTCTGTTTTGAGGGGCAACTGTATGGCTCAGTTGTCTGAGATCTGACTCTTGGTTTGGCTCAGGTGATGATCTCATGGGTGTTGGAATCAAGCCCCATGTCAAGGCTCTGCAATGGGCAGGGAGTCTGCATGGTGATTCCCTCCCTCTGCTCTTTTCCCCATTACTGTGTGCATACATATGCTCTCTCTCAAATAAATAAATCTTTACTTTTTTAAATGATTTATTTATTTATTCATGAGAGACAGAGAGGAGAGAGAGAGAGAGAGAGAGAGAGATAAAGAGAGAGGCAGAGACATAGGCAAAGGGAGAAGCAGGCTCCTTACAGGGAACCCGATGCGAGACTCAATCCTGGATCCCGGGATCATGACCTGAGCCGAAGATGGGTGCCCAATCGCTGAGCCACCTGGGCGTCCAAATACATAAATCTTAAAAAAAAAAAAAAAAAAATCTGTTTAGAGTCTAAATGTGTTGGTCTAATGAAACTGTTTCCACTAAATTAGTCTACTTAGTAAAATGAAATTGACTGATAATTCTCTTAATCTAATTCTAAAAGAATGTGAATAATGGATTTATTTTGTAGTTTAATACTGAGAAAATGTTTTGAGATAACATAAAATAGAACCCCCAAAGTATTCCTCAATGAAACATTCTAACAATGATTTTGGTTCATATTTCTAAAATAGAATGTAAATAGAATGTATGCTACAGATTCTATTTTTAAATATTTACTCCAGAGTGACTTTTATAGGAAATATTAATAGAAAATATGCCATAGATGAGTCAGTGTAATGAGATTGATATATTGCACATCAAGCTATGAAATTGATTCATAGGTATTCATAAATCCTAAATCATTTTAAAGATTTCATATAATAGTTTGAATGTTAAAAGGAAATCGTACAGACACAATTTTAGAAGTTCAGTCCTTCAGAATAGTATTTGTAGGACTTCCTAAACCCGTGATTATATTTCTTCTCCTGATCTCTCTTTTCTCAGAAACTGCAGTTTTGTTTCTTGTTTATTTTTCTGAATTTTACCAACTGGTAACACATAAAATTGCCATTAACTGCAATACGAATAGTTATTTTAGCCTAAAATTTTAGATAAAATCCTATAATTGATCCCATTCAAAGGTATCTGCTTTTTTATAAAAATCGCATCACATGCCCTCCTTAAGGTATCTGATTCAGTATAAGAAGGAAAGTGTTCATAGAAGTAATTTGTATTTCTGTTATGGCTTTGCCTGTGTCTGTTTCCCAAGTGTAATGGTGAGCCACCTAGGCACACTTCCACCTAGACTTAGGGCAGCCCTCAAGGTCTGACATAACTGTTAACTGAAGACAAGCTAATTAGAGTTATTCCAATTTAAAAATAAAACAAAAGTATATTTAATCTTTACCAGATATTTTCATAGTCTGGAGTGGTTTCTAGCAGTTTTTTTTTGTTTGTTTGTTTGTTTTTATTTTATCAGAGTTAATCTAAGGCCTCCTATCAGAACTGTGTTACTTAAACAAAATGAGTCAAGTGAATTTTTGTTGTTGTTGTTCTTAATCAGTTTTATTGGACAAGTATTTTATATTCATCGAGTACATCATCTCTCTGATAAGAGAAGGTGGGGCAGGGGAGATAAACAAATAAACTCATCCCAACATGAAACAAAGTAAAAATACGTAGTTTTTGTTTTGTTTTGTTTTTTTTGGCAAAGTATCAAACTGTTTTTTTTTTTTTAATTTTATTTATTTATTCATGATAGTCACACAGAGAGAGACAGAGAGGCAGAGACACAGGCAGGCTCCATGCAGGGAGCCCGACGTGGGACTCGATCCCGGGTCTCCAGGATCGCGCCCCGGGCCAAAGGCAGGCGCCAAACCGCTGCGCCACCCAGGGATCCCTATCAAACTGTTAAGAATGCCATTACTTGGATTTTTGATGACTGTTTACTCTTTCAGGAGTGATGGGTATATAAAGGAAATTCATTTATCTTTATTTTAATTTAGTTGGAGCAGAAATTTGACAGTATTATTCTTTATGCAATTTCCTTGAGTCTTATTCCAATCTTTCTTCCCATGGTGCTTGGGAAATTCTAGCTGAAGATTACCTCTTAAACAGTCAGGGACAAATAAATGTAATCTTCATTAATCTCCAGCCTGGATCTATAAATAACTACTAAACTGCTAAAAGTGACACAGCCGTTCATCAGAACTGTGGACCAAATCTTTTTATGACTGGAAGTGACTATTACCTAATTCATTATTAAGCTAATTAACTAGAAGATTATATGGAAACAGTTTTATGTTATCATCTATCACATTCTATAAAGAGCACTCTTCCAGATATCCCTAGGTAAATATTTTCATTGATTTTGGAAATTTATTATCTAGTTCCACTTCCTCTGCCCAACTGCCCTATAATATTTCTATGGGATTAGTGTTTTCCAAGAAGAAATGTATCTCATGCCTTCCTTGATTTCCATCTCTTTTCAGTTAGTCCTTTAATTTCTACCTCTTTGTCCCAGGAAGATAGCTATACTCATGCATGGCAGCAGCACACATGCACACGCACACACACACACACACACACACACACTACCATATATTATACATATTAGTTCATTTTTATTTTGTTTAACATCACAAATGCATATCATAATATATTTTGTATAATAGTTAGGGAGCAAAGTAACATCACTGATAGGTCAGTAATACTACGTAACAAGTCTATTATATTTCTAAAGGATGCATTAGACGTAAGCTAAACAAATAAGGTACTGTTTTACTTCTGTCAAAAAAATGCAAAGGTAGGAAATCCATGGTTGGTGAAGCTACTCAATATTTAAAATTTTATCTTTATTTCTGTTCCATAATCCTTAATATACTGATCTTTGTCCTTGTGTTTGTCAGTTGACATTAAAGGATTAAGTACCATATAAAAAGACAGCATTTTGCACATGGATCTGCCCGGTTCCAAATTATATAATTTCACCTCCACCCACTCCCCTACCCACAAACACACACACACCACCATTCCATCGAAATAGAGTGTCACTGTCTTATGTAGATCACTAGATAGATGTAGAAATATATTGACATTTGAAGTTCTCAAGCTGAAAGGCGAAAGTGAAAATAGGTACAGACTCCTTAGTGAATAAATGGTAGAACAAAGGTAAAGAAAGGATGAAAAGACAAAAATGTTGATGAACTTCTCACTAGAGGTGAGTGTTTCCTGAAACTTTTCTCTGGAAGTCTCAATCCTGAATTGTTAGAAGCATGGAACACCAGTAGGTAATAGGTTAACTGAAATACACTGCAAAATTCAAACTAAGATATTCCTTATTTACTATTCTTTCTGCAGTCATCATTACTATCCTTTCGGCAGTCCTCATATGGACTAAAATATCTGTGAAATGATGCTTCCAACTCACTGCTGATTGTTTTACTTTATACTTTGTTTTATTTTTTAGTCAGACTTTTACTTTATTGTTTTGCTTTGTCTTTATGACAACTATATCTCTATAAGATTTTAGAATGGACAATAACCATGGTACAAAGATAATGAAAAACATTAGTCTTAACATTCATCTCTCCCTAGCCTCCATCCCTCTGCTATTCACTGAACAAGATACCATACTTAAAAAAAGTCTCATGGAAGACAACCAGAGTACTTAGCCTGGGCTTTATGAATAATCAAAGAATGAAAATAGATATGATTTATACAGTCCAGTGTCTGTCACATTATCTTTCTATGCTCTTAAAAATATACAATTTAAATACTACGTTCAGGGATCCCTGGGTGGCGCAGCGGTTTGGCGCCTGCCTTTGGCCCAGGGCTTGATCCTGGAGACCTGGGATCGAATCCCACATCAGGCTCCCGGTGCATGGAGCCTGCTTCTCCCTCTGCCTGTGTCTCTGCCTCTCTCTCTCTCTCTGTGACTATCATAAATAAATAAAAAAAATTAGAAGTCTTTTAAAAAATAAATAAATAAATAAATAAATAAATAAATAAATAAATACTACGTTCATTTCAAAGATAAATATTTCATATGGTAAGACTATTTATATACTCATCTTACATATCTCTCAAAGTATTCTAAGTATCTCTTCTTGCAGGTATAATACTTCCTTCTATTTTGGAAAACTTTAAAAGTTCCATTTAGCTTTAAGTGTGTGTGTTTGTGTGTGTGTGTGTGAAAAGTGATGGTTAAGGGAAATCATATAAGTGATGGTGATGATGAAGAAAATGAAAACTAAGTTTTATTGATTTATTTCCCACATAACAGATTGTGTAAGCAAGTGCTACAGAGCAACTTCACAAGAGACTGGCATGCACTTTGCAGAAACAAGTTAGAATTTGGGCCAATGTGACTGGAGCAATGGTAATATAAACAAAAAGGCAGTTGAAATTATAATGACAAATTGATCTCACGAAGACCACTATATTAATAAGCTATGTATATAATTTTGGCACTATTTGATTTATTCTTTTGAGTTAGGTATATATAGCATTAATAAATAAAATAAATTTTCTGAGAAGGAAAGCACTGTTAACTTATTTTACTATTCTCTCTCAGTATTATAGATATTAGAATAATTTATACAATTTCCCTTTCATGAAAATATTTATGTAGAATAAATTGTAAAAAAATAGAATTGGTATATTTAATGATAGATTTCCTATTTGTCTTCTCGAAAGTTCTACCTATGGCACTCTACTTTCACTATGTATAAAAATTCACTTGTGGGACACCTGCATGGCTCAGTCAATTGAGTGTCTGACTCTTGATGGTGGTTCGGGTCAGGATCTTGGGGACTTGGGATTGAACACTTTGTCAGGCTCCACTCTCAGCAGGGAGTCTGCTTGGTATTCTCTCTCTCTCCTTCTCCCTCTGCCCCTCCCCTCCAAAATAAATAAATAAATCTAAAAAAAAAAAAGAATTCACTTGTGACTACTTATTGGTCAGACTAATTTTGTTTTTAATTTGCAAATTTGTTATATAAGAAAAGATTGTAGTATTTTCTTTTCCTTGTACTTCATGCATTATTAGAAAGGTTAAGAATATATTCATATCTCTATTTTTATTATGTCCTTTATGATTTTTCTATTCATATCTCTGAATAATTCTTCTATAAGGATATAAATAATTTTAATCCTTTTAGAGCAGGATGAATGTGTGTAGGACCTTTACTTCATTTTGTAGAAGAATTGTAAAGAGATGAACAAGAACAAAAAATATTAGCATATTTGTGGTAAATATAAATAATTACTTTTGAAGAAAACAAACATGGAGGTAGCTCAACATTATATATTTTTTTCAACATTATATTTTTTAAATCGAACACAACTTGCCTATTTAAAAATAAAGATAGGCAGCAAAATAGAAGTTTCAAACTCTAAACTGAAAACTAAGGTAGATTCTACTTATATAAGGAGGAAAATTTATTTCAGGTTTTTGCCTTAGAAAATATGCTAATCCAATGAAGAGTGAAGCATCCTTAAGAAAAAAATTGCCTCTATATTTTTAGTACCCATTCTCTTTTTATCAATATAAATATGCCTCTAATTTCAATACATATATCTTAATTTAAACAAAATATATCCCTAATAAAATAGGGACCAAGTCCTTAATAGAATTTAGAGATTGTTTTTAAAAACATTCCAAGAAAAAAAAATAAAATAAAAAAATAAAAAAAATAAAAACATTCCAAGAAAATAAGTAAATTCATTTAAATTCAATTAAAAACTATGATAAAAAGATTTTTACATATATATGCAGAGGTCTTTTTAAGAAATAACCATTTTTATTTTAGAAAGTAGGCTTGTATTTAATTTGTCAATAACACTTATTTATCAACTACATCATTATAAGGCCAACAATTTGATCATATTCAAACTGGTAGCCCTGAAAACATCAACACATTGACTTATTTCATAGAGCTTAGTACAAACAAATCAAAGAGCCAGGGTCAATCTTTATGTAATTTGTGGTGGGAAATGTCTTAAAGGTAGGTTAGAAATTCAGTTGATCTACCTCAATGGTCTGCACCAAAGGTCACGCAAAGAAATAGTCACTTCCATATTTTAACTCTCTCCTGATGACATTCCCCAACATTTGCTAAACTTTGACTCAAGACAGTCCTACAAAATAATTCTTTTGCCAGGAAAATATATGTTCTTGATAGAAATCAATATGCCTTTATTCTGATTATTATACCAAATGATTTATATCCCTGTCTACAATAATTTTCAGAAATAAATTTAATATTCAGTTACTTTACCCTTCAGGGAATTTTCTCTCTCCTCCTTTTTATGATCTTTATTTTCTGCTAATTCTTTAAATACATAAATATGCACACATATATGTATATACACATGTGTGCACCTATTTAATTTGCACTTCAAATCCTTTCTACAAAAAGATGTCATATATAAAAAAAGGTATGTATATATATATTTCAAATGTATGTATATTTATCATAAAAATTAACAAAGTAAAATCACCTCTTTAAACTTCAACTCTAGCCTGACATTAGGAAAATATAAAGATACGAACAGAGAGGGGTTATTGGGCAGGATAGTTTTAATTCCCCAAGCATAATACTAATGTCTTTTGCACTGAATAAATGTGTGATTTCTAAAAATCTAAATAAATGAATATTAGTTCAAAATTGTTCCCCTCTGTGTATAATGTACTGGGGAAATAAAGAAGCTTGGGGATTATTTTACAAAAGAGAACAGGAAAATCTTATGCTACAATAAAGGGTGGAGGTGAGCGGAGAAGAATAAGGAGAGAGAGCACAGATAAATGATATATAGTGTTCAGGGAACTGTATACAGATTCAGTCCCATACACGTATCTCATAAAATCCTAATCCTTGCAGTGTGGCTTTTATTAATATCTTATGTATACACATACCAAGAGTGAGGGAAGATGTTTGAATAAACTATCATAGACAATTGGCAAACATCAGTAATAAAACTATAACTAACAAAAAGTTATTGTTTATACAAATGTGGTAAGAGCCCCTCATGAAATGCCCTGGCAGCACAAAGGAATGATGGTTAGGTTATGGAGATACACTACAGTGTGCAGCCAGAGCTGATGATACTGTGATAACAAATATTTGTCTAAATTCCAGGCAGGCCTTTCTTAAAGGATATCAACAAAAGAGAGCAAAGCATATGGAAAGAAAATAAATTTGGATCTCAGATTTTGCATTATAAGCAAAACTAAGTTTAAAACAAGGAGGGAAGGGACCCCTGCCTGGGTGGCTCAGCCGTTGAGTGTCTGCCTGAGGCCCAGGGCTTGATCCTAGGGTTCTGGGATCGAGTCCCACATCGGCCTCTCCACAGGGAGCCTGCTTCTCCCTCTGCCTGTGTCTCTGCCTCTCTCTCTCTCTCTCTTTCTCTGTGTCTCTCATAAATAAATAAATAATTAATTAATTAATAAAATCTTTTTATTTAAAAAATAAAAATAAAACAAGTAGGCAAGCCCTGCATGATGCATGGCAGCAATAGGAAAGTGTGGCTGCCAAGAACTCTCAGGAGGCTGAGGAAGGGTGACAGTACAAGTTTGCTGACCTCTCTGAGGATGCTAACTGGAACAATGATCCTGGCACCAGGCGAAGCAGGAGTGTGGTGAGTACTGGAGGTAGGTGTAGTCCCTCACCTGTGAGGTGGATGCACTCAAAGGAACTAATGAGTCCCTGGAATGCCAGAGGCATGAAATGGGGGTGAATGTGGCTGAAGCTAACTCCAAGGCACCACGGGCCGCCTGCAGCATGAGATTCAGAACGTGAAGGAAGGTCACCTTTGGGAATACCAAACAGAAATGATGTGGGCATGGATGTGCTGCGGCCCAGCTCACAACATTCTGTGGAATGTTAGGACAGCTCTTGGCAATGAGATTGCCATCTAAGGGAAGCTGCTAGAAGGCAGGGGAGCGGAATTGCTCTGCCTCTTCCAAACTCTTCTTCCCTGACCCTAAGGGAAACCAAACTGGATTCACTCCTTCTGGTTGACACTCAATCAAAAAGGATACTTCTGATGAAGACGGTTGAAACTAGAGATGGATAGGTTATCAATGAAACTTCTCAGCATCCCAATGACCTTTGAGCGAAAATTACACACACTTGGAACAGCAATATATTACCAGCAAGAATAAAAAAGAAATCTGTATCTTAAAGAAATAGCTTTGCTGCTGTTTTTCAGGAGCACAAGATAGATTTGGAACAGAAATAGCCTCTAGTTCTGAAGAACCAACACTCCTAAAAGATTTAGAAAAAAAGTTTACAACATAATCTAGTTTACAAAGAAAACTAGTGCTAGAATATTTTTTGAAAGGTATTTTTGAATACTGTTAGAACTACTTTTTTTCCCACAAGTATCTGACCAACTTGCTTCTGCTTTAATAGATTTTTGGAAACCTCAAAACTTAAATAAAATAAAGTAAAATAATAAAATAAGTAGTCAAGTGATAACCACACACACAGATACACACACACACAACCCCCCCTCCCACACACACACATACACATGTCAAACACATGCACAAGTCCAACAAAGAGATTTTAACTGAAAGAGACAGCTTTTTAACATAAATGAAGAACAGAAATCACTTTTGGAATTTGGGACTTATTCCCTAGGATGTAATGAAAAATATGTGGACATTTCCACATCCAAAAATAGATGAAATATCAGCAAGATAATCAATATATGGGAAAAGCCTGTGCAGAAAACAATCCTAATTAACTGACTGTTGACCAGCAGGAAGAACAGCCATCAACTGTGAAGATGACATGGCACTGTGCTTAGCTGGTCATGTGTAAAGAACACGGAAATCCTTAAATAAGAATTGGTAAACATGTAATTTCAAATGTGGTCCAAAGAAACTAGCAATTAGAATTCTTGGACTATTTGCTCAAAAATTAAGGTGAAATTGCTACATCGACTAAGATTTCTCCAGAGAGACCTATTTTGATTATGTCTTGTTTCTCTTGTTTGCAATTCTTTGGAAAAATTAAAAATCTTGAACAGAATTTTTGATAAAAGCCAAAAAATATCTTAAACCCTTAGACACTGTGGTTAATTTAAATTTTATTGTTTGAATTTTTCTGTATAATCCACCATTTCTAGAATGAAAGAAAATTAATTTTTTATCTTTACTACTTACATAATGCATAAATACAAGTTTATTACTAAATATATACATGTAGATAAACATGATTTTGGAATTTTTTTATATTTATGAGCAAATTTTATGTATATTTTTGTAATCTACCATTTTAATAAAATATGTCAAATGTATGTTTTTATATACTTTTGTTTAGCTTCCCAAGCTGTGGAGTCTCATTTCAGTACATATCATCATTTTTAATATACTGCCTAATATCGTGTATTACTTAAATTATTCCTGTTTGTTTTTTCTAGGTTGTCTATAAGCGTTGTGATACACATTTATGTCTATATATGAGTAAGCATGTTTTCTTATACTTGTCTTTTTAAATAATGTTCTAGTAGCCTGAAATCAAGATCAAAGGCCATAATTGGGCATCTGGGTGGCTCCGTCAGTTAAGCATCTGCCTTTGGTTCAGGTTATGATCCCAGGGTCCTGGGAGGGAGTCCCACCTTGGGCTCCCTGCTCAGCAGGGTGTTTGCTTCTCCCTCTCTCCTCCCCTGCACATGCTCACAAGCAGGGGCCCCGGGTAAGAGATCAATTTCTCTGTCTCTCAAATAAAATATTTAATTTAAAAAGAGGCCATAATTTACTTCACTGATTAGTAGAAGAAACTCTTCTATATTTGAGTTAAATATGTCTATCAGAAAAAATAACATGGAACAAAAACAGATGATGTTCTGAGTCTCTTCAGAAAACCAGGGAGAATATTATAAAAAGGAAATGGTATCTTAGACTTCATAAAACTGAAATATATTAAGCTAAAAAGATCTTGAGGGGAATCTAATTTAAGGCATTGCCTAAGTCACCATTTCTTAGACCCAAGAAATACAAATAAAAAAGACTCAAAGAAAGAACAGGACTTAACCTATAGGAAAACTTTCAGGTATTAAAATGGTTCATCTCAGTCAAGTGTAATTTTTAAAGCATTTAGGTTAAATTGAATGAGTACTGAAGTGTAAATAATATAATTCTTTGTATAATGGTAAGGTAGTAGCAATTATGCATCCGCTTGGAATTAGGTATTATTAGACCTGAATCCTTTCTTTCACTCAGTGGGATTAAGAAAAACATAGGCAGTGAATAAAACTAAAAGATTAAAAAAAAAAAAAAAGCTCAGTATTTCAAATACAGACTCTTGAAAATAAAAAGGAAAATAGCATTTGTACTAATGTATTGTACTCAAGTAAAAAAAAAACTGTCCATAAATAATCCAATTTCATATATTTATGAAAAGCACTTTTAGTATTGTATTGTAATTATTACTAATCAGTGTGCTAAATGTTAAAATCTTTGAAATATTAATTGAAACCTGAGTAATTGAAAAGAAAATAAAAACTAAAAATCATAATAGGAAATACATGTCAAGCAATAGGGCAAAAGACTAATGTGTGTGTGTGGGGTGTGTGTGTGTGTGTGTGTGTGTGTGGGTATGGATGTGGGTGTGAGTGTGGGTGCTTGAAAATCAAAGTCAGAATAAAAGGAGATACCACTATAATACTCACCAACATTTCCATGTTAAAATAACTGGATTTTAAAATTGAAAGCCAGATTTTATTGCACAATAATTTAAGGAAAGTGATTCTAAATTTTATCAGTTAGATAATAACAATTTTAGTTACGTGAGAGTTGGAATGTTTTTATCTTTGTAGGGCCCCTATAATTTTTAAATACTATTTTAGCAAATGTGTTCTATCTATCTATCTATCTATCTATCTATCTATCTATCTATCTAGGCCTTTGTTTGCTCATCTAGTACTGAAGTCATCTACTATAATATAAATACATAATTTTCGGGACAAGGTGAAGTACAAAGAAATAAAAATTGAATTACTCTGCGCAGAATGAGCATTGCCTGGATGGTGAAGAATGGGTGAATGATGGCCTTGCTGATATTTGCAGCTGTCCTTAATCTGTATGAGCTCACTAATCATTATGGTTCTTTCAGGTTCTAAATTTATTTAAGATAATGCAGGAAATGACATCATTATAATTGCCTCTTTCAAATCAAGGGTGAGTTCGATTTAACAAGACTTTTGGACACTTTCCCTGAAGCAAAGATTATTATTCATGGTAGCTTCATATAAAAATCTTGAAAGCTAAGAGATATACTCTTTCAGTTTAGCAAAGTCAGTAAGATTCTGTGCTTTTTTTTTTTTTTGTCCCTGTTCCATGATTTACAACTTACTCTATAAGCTTCGTAAACTACTTTATAGAGGTTCAAATGCTCCAAACTGAATTGATCTTTGAGATTATAACTTTGGAACAACATAAAAAAGTGAAATGCTTCCATTTTGGTTCTGCAAATTAACAAAGAATACATTTATTATTGCATGATATTGAAGATCAGGGTTTCATATCCTTTTTTTACGAGCTTAACCTATTGCTGCCTATCATTTTAATCTCAAAAATTGCTTCCCAATACTTTATAACTAAGATGGTTGATTGATTTAATTTTGTAACTGTGTTATCATCCTCCTTGAAGGCTAAACCAATGAATATGAAGCAGTTAATGGACTCACTAGTGGTAACTATGCTATTTTCTGTTCAATAAATGTATCAGTGCTATTGTGCACAGTGGATCTCAGGAAAAGGACTGATTATCATTTCATCTTTTGTTACTCAAAGTTTATATAAAATGTTCAACCTCTGGAATGAAATGAAAAAGAAAAAAAAAAAACAAAACTTTAAACTAGATGTTACAATAGTTGACAGGGTAGCATCTTTCTATGGAAGAGGGCATTTTGAGTTGCGCCATGCTTGGTTAATCCAGTCTCTTGCCATTGCATTGTGTGTTCACCATTAAGAGGCCAACAGTAAGGGCTCAAATTGCAGTAAGGAGCCTGTAATAACTATGCTTTATTTTGAAATATTATTTATTTATTCTTTTTCCTAATGAAATGTAGCAATTATAACCTCTGTCACTTGGCAGGAAATGATGAAACTGGCCACCTAAACTCCTGAAGCGCTTCCAGAATCCAAGATCATTAATTTGAGAGCCAGAATTATATATACAACAGATTTTTTTTTAGCGTAAATTTTCTCATTCTTGTCATAAACAATAACAAAAAAATCAATTCAACCCTTTTCTCTCCTTTTGCCCCACCTAATGTGGAGCATTTTGAAAAGTTTCTACACATACAGAATAAATTTCAAAATTTTGGCCTTATATTGTTTAAACAAAACACCCCTATAAATAATAGCTACACTTTTAGCGGATGTTTTCTCCTACACTGCTTCCTATATCCAAGATTTGAGATGGTTTATTAAGATCCAAAGTTTTGATGCAGGCATATACTTAGAAACAAATCAACTAAAAATTATCCACTTAGAGAAATTAGGTACGACCTCATTTAAGCTATTAAGGTAATAAGTTATTTCCTTTGGTTAATTTACTTATAAATCTTAGTTACCAAGATCTTTAATTGCAACCAAATAAATGATATAAACATGCTAATCTGATAGGTTAAGTAACATTACAAAATCTGCATTGTAATGTAGTATTTAACATGAGCTATCAAAGTTAGAAAGAAATCAGTTTTTAGAATTAATCTAAGTTCACGGCTTGATTTATATCGAGGTATTTGTACCTTGTTAAGTGAAAAGTGACTAATCACAAGTCATTATTCAAGTTTTCTTATATATTGACCTCCTTATGAATTGATTCAAAAATATGGCAACAGTGCTCAAGTAGTGGGATTATAGCAGGCTTTAATTTTTGTCTTTATACTTTTCTGTACTTCAAAGATTATTTAAAATGAGTGTATTAATGTAATGAATATATATAATGAAACGAAACATTTCCTTAAAAGGAAGGAGCTCATTTTCTGGGGTTATATATTTTAGGAGGTCAAATAATATAAGGTATGGTTCACTAGGACTTATAGTATAAACCAGAACTATATTTCTTAAAGAATTTACATATAAGAATAAATGGAATTACATGATAAATATATATACTAAAGAGTTTAATATTAGAATAAATATATAGAATGCAATACTATTCAGCCATAAAAAATGAAATCTTCCCATTTTCAACAACATGGATGGAACTGGATGGTGTTATGCTAAGTGAAATGTCAGTCAGAGAAAGACAAATATCACATGAATTCACTCATGTGGAATTTAAGAAACAAAACAGATGAACCCAGAGGAAGGGAGGGAAAAATAAAATAAGACACAATCAGAGAGGGAGACAAACCGTAAGAGACTCTTAACTATAGGAAACAAACTGAGGGTTATTAGAGGGGAAAGGGGATACTGGGATGGGGTAAGCGGGTGATGGGCATTAAGGAGAGCACTTGGTATAGTGAGTGTTATATGCAACTGAGGAATCACTAATAATAATACATTATATGTTAGTTAATTGATTATAAATATTTTTTTTTAAAAAAAGAATAGAAGGCAATACATATGCAAGTATATGGCAAACTCACTCTATGACTTGATGCTGGCTGAAAGCTGGTCAGGGAGAGATTTCTTAGAGACAATCAGATGATGTGCCCTGAAAGAAAGAGGAAGTATGAATTGGATGGAGTACTGATGCAGGCAGGCTGGGTCCGAGCAACCAGGGATGAACCACAATACCAGCCAAAATACTCCTTGACTTCACACAGGATAGAAATCAAATGTAAGCCAGAGAAATTGAAAGCAGAGTTTTATTGGATAGCATATGTGATAGAGCATAGTGTCTGGGAGACTCAGAGAGGAGAGGAGAGTGAGTCCATCATAGGGATTGGGGGTTTATATTAGAAGGAGGTCTAGGGTACATGTTCCTTCAGGAATCCAGGGTAGGTTCTCAATAAAAGGTGAGTGGCTGATGAATAACAGGTGTTCCTTAGGGGATATTGATGAGCAGCTGAGGTTTGTTGGCAGCTGACGTCCTAGAACATTGGGATCTGGCTCTTCTTAGATGTTATCAGGTATTTAGGGGCCTAGGACAAAACTCAGAGAATGATTAACTTTCTTGCTTTCCACTTGGAGTGGGAATATGGCTTCTTTGGCTTATTCACATGCAAAATATAGAACATGAGTCAATGGGGCCAACAACCTTCCTAAAATGGAGTCCCTTTAGCTTCCCTACCTCAGAAGCATAGGAAGATGTGGCAGGTTAAGATTATTATTACATGGATGAAAGAAACAGGGTAGGAAGTAACAGTTTGAGTGTGTGTGTGTGTGTGTGTGTGTGTGTGTGTGTGATTCCCAGAGAAAGAGACCCAGAGAGGAAGTAGAGAGAAAGAATACAGTAGATATAAATAAAGTAATTCCTGGGTGAATAATTAGGAGTAACCAGAGGATATTTTTAAAAATGTGCTGTCGAATCCTTGAAGTCAGAAATCTAGAATAGATTTACTGTGCATAATTTGCTTGAAAAGTATCATGATTATATGAGTAGGACTAAAACTAGAAATGCTATCGAAAAGGAATTTTTTGTTGTCAAAAGTATGATCATAACACTCCTGGGACTGTATTAAATAAACCATATTCTCTCAATATATTAAATAGACACCAAAAGACACAGTATCTTATAAAAGTAGGAATAGTCCTTACAGGTCACCTGAAAATATAAAAAATCTGATTGTTTTCTAAATATATATATAATATATTTTATATTTATAAAATTTATATTTTATAAATTTATATTTATTATGTATAATATATTTATATAAATTATACAATATATATTATTTATTATATATAATAAAATAAATTTTAAAAATATACCTATATATAAAATATATATTAAATATATTAAAATTATATATATATATATATATATATATATATATATATATATATTTAGCACATATGTCAGACTCTTGAAAGTGATCCATGCAGGGCATTAAGAATCCTAAGACTTAGACCCTGCCCTCAAAAGACTTTTTGCCTAATGGAAGAGCTTCTACTTATTTCTCATGTCTGGGATTGCTTAGAGACACAACATTATCAGGGGTATGTTAATATCTTTAAATCATATGGTTAAATGCATGCTTCAGATTTTTTACCTTTAAGAAAATAGAAAAACACTCAACATTTGACATAGACTCTTGACAGAGTTTCTAGAATTAAGTTCGTGGAACCTATTGATATTCATACCACAGTCTATATTTTCTGCTATAAGATGATACATGTTTTGTTTGTTTTTTAGATTTATTTATTTGAGAGAGAGAGAGAGAGCACGAATGGGAGGGGCAGAGAGAGAATCTCAAGCGGACTCGGTGCTGACGCCCTACAGGGGGACTCCATCTCACAACCCTGAGATCACTACCTGAGCTGAAACCAAGAGTTGGATGCCTGACTACACCACCCAGGCGATCCTCAGATAATACATGTTTTGACACAATTTACAGGCAAGTCCACTGAAGATGACGTGCCTACTTTGATTATTTGAAAGAAAGCAAGGTGGTTCTAGGGTTTTCCCCCATTGCACATCTTTCCATGTTAGACTTTTCCAGGAAAATTATAACCTTTTATTAAAACCTGTTGCTTTTCATCTTTATACTTCATTCTCTAAAAAGATTTTATTTATTTATTTGAGATAGAGAGAAAGCACAAAGAGAGAGAGAAGCAGAGAGCAGAATGCAGAGCTCAATCCCAGGACCCTGAGATCACGACCTGAGTCGAAGACAGCCGCTTGGCTGACTGAGCCACCCAGGTGCCCTGCTTTTTATCTTTATAAGACAAAAACAAAACAAACACTGGATTAGTTATTCAGTATTCGAAGTTCCTATAGGAAATCCAATTTGCTTCCATTTTTTTTTTTGAAAAAAAAATTTTCAAGATTTTATTTTCAAAAAATTATATGTATTATTAGAAATAATACAAAACAAAGCAATATTTCTAGTGCTTCAGTTGGCAGAGATGAAAGATTAATGGCAAAAGGAAAATGTACATTCCTAGGAACGCTTTACATTTTTTGTCCAGAAAAGCAACGCCTCCCCCCCCCCAACAAAAAGAAAACCCTCACTGGCATATTAATATCTTCTAAATATAGGAGGAATAAATTTCTATAATCTGACTCTTCAGAATGGTATAAAACTCATCACAAATAAATGAATGCGTGCAGAGTCATACGAAGTGGTAGGTGGAAACCTTACTTTGTGATGAGAACTAAGGAAAACTAGCTCAAATTTCCTTGAGAGTCTTTCAGAGAAGTTAAACTGGACCTGCTTCCAACATCAAACTTATTTGCTTGATGCTAAGGTTAGATTATGGGAGAGAAAAGAGGAGCCTGAGATATTATCAACATGTACAACAGAATACAAATAACAGTGTGGTATGACTGCTCCCGATCTGAGGGCACAGGAGAGACCCCCAAGGTGCCTCCTCTTGAGGGAACTATAACCGACCATCTGCTGAAGTCACTCGCTTGATGCAAAAGTTACCAAAAGTCGGTACAAGTTCACTCCTGGACTGTGATGTCCCTCTCCTAACAAGTCATTTCGTACTTAACAAACCAAAGAAGCCAACAGCAGAACCACAGCATGAAGGAGCAGAAAGGTTCTGCAGAATAAGACACAAGCCTTCTCAAGCACCCCACAGGTCCTTTTCTCACCAAGAACTAAAGGACGCTTCATGTTACTTCTTCTTTGAGTATCTGAACTTCTTTTTCCTTGAGAAGTAAATTACTGGCTGTCTCGGAATAGCAATTTAATACTTCTACGGAATGAAGTTCTTTTAAAAAGTACAGTCATCCTCTGCTGTATCTATTAAACCAACACCTGTTTACTTTCTTTGACCCTGGTTATTTGTGCATACCTTAAATGAGTTTCTATATTGGTTGCATTATTCATTTACTGACTTTACCTGCCACCTCCTGAGGGGAAGAGCCGCTTGTCAAGATTAAATAGCTTTCTTATCTCTATGGGATTTGCCACTTCAAAAAAAGCAAAATGCTGGGCTTTTGCTGAAGGCTGAATATTGAGTTTTCCCGCAAGATGACAAAGAAAGTCTCACCGAGGCCCTAATGTATGTTCAATAAGGGGAAAATTATAGACTAATAAGTGCAATAGTGCTTCAGCTGCTAAAATTGTTCGTGAAAAGGTGGGATTGGGCAAAACCTTAAAACTGATGAGAGTTCATATTTAAATTAAGACCTTTTATCCCCGTCATTATATTATTATACAATGTCTATAATTTTTCTAATTGCAATCAACCCATTTCTTCGCTTTAAAACAATGCTGATCTTTTGACCTGCTAAGTAAAAAAAAAAAAAAAAAGAAAGAAAGAAAAACACACAAAAAAAAACAGCAAATGCTGAGTAATACAATATACATTTGAATCAAGATCCTCAATCTCACATTCTCCCAAATTTGCAAAGAATTCAACACTGGCTAAGAATGGATATTGCTTTACAAAGAACTTACTTTACAGGAAGTTGTGAGCAAGGGAAGCACCGGTTATCGGTGACCACTAAGGAGCTAAGCAGTTTTTCGTGACAGGACAGTGAACTTGCCACTTAATGAAACAAGCAGTTTTTGCAAGCGGTTCTCTTCTGAACCTGTGTGGCACAGACTCTAGCCTGCATCGTCAGGAGGTGCATAGAGGAACTTGAGCGAAAAGAAGGAGGGGAACTGGGAGAAGAAGGGCAGGGGGGAGAAAGAGAGTGGCCTCCTAGTAGAGTCAATTAAATCATATCTTCTTTTGCAAAATGAAGCACTGATAGCACCATATTCATTTTCCAATTTGCTCACAGTGCTAGAACACCGGAAGTATTCAGTAATATAAATGAACAGTACCAGGCCAGCAAGGTATGCTTTGATTCATTGGGTTCTGGTTTTCAAGAACATTCTTTCATTTTGTTTGGTTTTCTTCATGAATTGACGGTGGAGGATAATGTAAGGAAGACTCTATCATAGTCTTCATCTAAATTCCTATTTCAGAAGTTTCTTGTCCAAGTTCACTAGTGAAAATGACTAATTTTAGTACTAATAAACCTGTAAATTTTTAAAATAAAGACTTTATTCTTTATCCTGTAAAAATTCACAATAAAAAATAATTATGGTAATTTTCTTCGCCTAATTTAACCATCATTAATATTTTGGCAGCCAGGAACTACAAAGACTTCTGTGACAGTTAAATTATAAGATGTTCAAAAGGCAAATATACTATTGCAACCATAGGAGTGTTATTTCCCCTGTCTTGAATACTATTTCATCATGAGGCTTTATAAATTATATATATATATATATATATATATATATATATATTTAAAAGATTTTATTTATTTATTCAGGAGAGACACAGAGAGAGAGGCAGAGATACAAACAGAGAGAGAAGCAGGCTCCCTGCTGGGAGCCCGATGTGGAACTCAATCCCAGGACCCCGGGATCATTCCCTGAGCCAAAGGCAGACACACTCAACTGCTGAGCCACGCAGGTGTCCCTACAAATTATATTTTTATAATAAGTTTTAGCATATGTTGAGTAACATCTGCCTAAGTGCACAATTTTGAACCTTTCTTTTCTAAAAGAATAAATGACTATTAAATTTCAGCTCTAGAGTTAGATAAAAGGGCAGAAATTTCCAAAGAATAATTGTGATTTAAATTTGCCTAATTCCTTAGAGAGCCAATTGAAAAATAATTAAATACCTATAAATGGAGCAAGCTATAAAGACACTGAGGAAAAATACGCTTTCTTTAAAACAATCTATATCACACTAACTTTATTGGAAAATAATGTATATTAGTGGCATCCTATTTTATTTTGCGCTGGTAATATAAATTTCATGTGCAAAGAAAGACAAATCAGAAAACTTGAGAATGGGGACACCAGAGTGGCTCAGCGGTTGAGCACCTGCCTTCAGCTCAGGGTTGATTCTGGATTCCTGGGTTCGATTCCCACATCAGGCTCCTTGCATGGAGCCTGCTTCTCCCTCTGCCTATGTCTCTGCCTCTGCCTCTCTCTGTGTGTGTCTCATGAATAAATAAATACAAATCTTAAAAATAAAAAGGAAAACTTGAGAATGATCCAACAATCCATACACTGAAAGGAAAGCCCAGTTATGCTAGATTGAGTGATTGGGAAAAAATTTCTTTCTTTCCTTTTAGGTTCTTTGGCTGGCTAATAATAAAATTGGAAAGGACAGGTTAACAAGAGAAAAACAAATGTAATTTCATACATATGGGAGCCCCATGAAAATATGAGACTCCCAGGAAGGTAGGTAATTAAGGTTCATATATCATCCCAAGCTTAGAAGAAAGGGACAGAGGTCTGGGACTTCAAAAGGGAAGAAGACAATTCACAAGAAGATGAGTAGAGCAAAAGTTTGGTAAACAAATGTTTCCCATGCCATGCAGAAAAGTCTATTGGATAAAAGTTATTCCTGGTAATCATCTCTTCCTGGTTCAAGCCCCCTGTCTAAATTCTTTTAGGCAGTTTAGAGGAGAGTTTCCTGAGTCTGCTGGGTCTTAACTGCCTTCAGCTCAAAACAATCCACATGTCCAGGTGGCACACGTGGAGTGGCATGCTCTGCCTCCCCTCAGGTGTGCTGATCACTACATATACATAAGGGAACCATTTTAGATTGAGGAAAGAACCAACCAGATGCATTACAGGGAACAGTTTCTAGCACTCACACAAAAATAACACCAGTTCCTATAAACCATAGTGGAAAACCTAATAAATCACATGGCAGTGTGTTAAAAGAATGTGCCTTGGCAGTGGACAACATTAACCCTAGACTGAACATCCTTCTGGTCGACCTCATAAAACATAAAAGCAGAACATAGAAAGATCAGTTCATTTCCAAATAACAGCATTCTAGAACGAACCTCAGAGACAATTTTAGGAATCTAAAACTATGCAGTGCCAAATAACGTAAACTTTACAATGCAATGCCATCCAATAAAAAAATTACCAGATATTCAAAGAGGCAGGAAAGCATAATCCATAATGAGAAATTCAGTCAATCCAAACTGAGCCATAGTCACAAATGATTAAATTAGTAGATAGGATTATTAAATTAGTATGATTTTGTTACATGTCCTCAAGGAGATTGAGAAATAATTGAACATACTAATCAGAGACATAGGAGATATAATAAAGACACAAATCAAACTTCTAAAGATGAATTTTTTTTTGTCATTAACTTCCATTTTCATAGAATTAAAGCAGTAATTTTATATAAGCCTATAAGCCAATACAATAGCAGGTAGTCAGATGTGGAAATTGAGCCTTTGAAATGTGACTAATCCAGATCGACATATGCTCTATAAAGTATACAATAGACTTTAAGGACTCAGTTTGAAAAAAATACTATACATTGTAATAATATTTTATATTGATTACATATTGAAATGATAATGTTGATATTGAGGTAAATAAAATATATTATTAACATTGATTTCACTGCTATCTCTTTACTATTTTGAATGGCTACCATAAAATTTTAAAGTACCTTTGTGCTTGCACGTGTGATTCACTCTATATTTCCAAACGGTAGCATTGGTCCCAGAGATATGGAAACTGGGCTTAGAAAGGGAATATGACCTGTCCATAATCACCATGGAAGATGGTGCAAAGGGCTGATACCAAATTCAAGTCACCTGACTCCACATCCATAACAGGGATCCTCTTGTTACTGTCCTCTAATGATGATTCCCAATTCAAGGATGCACATATTTTGTGTACTCTGGCACACAATTAGAAAGAACATGAAACAGGAGGGACTTTCGCAGGGCCTGAATGCTCTTTTCCGCAGAAATTGTTCCCCATGTAATGATCACTGTATTTCTTTATTTAATTTCTAATTTGTATCTATAAGCATGAGATAATTATGGCCTTATTAAAAAATCTCTTTTGCTCGATAGTGTTTTAAAATTTTCATAACAGAAAAAAAAGGCTAATTAAGGATGTAAAAACTGCTGAGGCATAAACTGTAGCAACCAAAATTTCAATGAGAAAGCACTGTTAAGGGATTAGCACAAATTAGTTTTAGCGAGTAGCACTAGGTGCAAAGTGGCTAGAGTTACCTCTTGCGATTGAGAGAAACCAACCACATGTTTACAGATTTAAGAATGCTGCTCCAAGCATGTTGTTTTCTTAGTTAGGAAAGTAAGAAATCCCCTGGGGATAGCTCAGCTCTCCTACCTAGAAAAATGTACACATACACAATCTTTGAAGTTGCAAATAATTTCAAAGGGCTTATGCCAGCCCATCTTCTGACTTTTAGATTGTTGAGGTACAGGCCAGGAACTTCTCCATGCTGCCCTAGTGCCTGGACTCCCCAAGCCTAAGCAGTAAGTGCCAGATTAAAGGTGCTTTATGTAACTTTTTTTTTTTTTTTCTGTTTAATGCTTACAGATGATTGGAATAAATGCATAACATAACTATTCTAGAGGGAAGAACAGTTTCGGTCCTAATATTACTGGTAAGAGAAATGGAAAAGTTTTATTGATTTGAAAAGAAGCAGACTGGGAAAAAAAAAAAAGAAGCAGACTGGAGATGCTGTATTAATATCACATAAAGTGGACTTCAAACGAAAGAATATTACCAGAGATATGAGGGAAGTTTCTAATGATGAAATGATCAATTCATCAAGAGTAAAAACCCAAGAAAGGCTTGCCTCTCATCAAAGAACACGATGAAAAAAATCGACGATATTATTTTTTTTTTAGATTTTATTTATTCATTCATGAGAGACACAGTGAGAGCAGGCAGAGACACAGGGAGAGGAAGAAGCAGGCCCCATGCAAGGAGCCCAATGTGGGACTCGATCCTGGGTCTCCAGAGTCACGCCCTGGGCTGAAGGCAGCACTAAACCACTGAGCCACCCAGGGATCCCCCAAAATTGATAATATTAAATCCTTAACCCGCAGTTGGGGATTTTTACAAGAATATCAAAACTTTGAATATTACTACCAGAGAAATTAACATTTACATTTATGAAATACCTCACACACCAAATGAAAAAACAAAAACAAAACCACACACATACACATTCTTTCAGGTACACAAGGAATATTCATCATGATAGGGCATATGCTGGACAATAAAGTACGTCTCAGTGCATTTTACGTGATTAAAGTCATGTAGTTTATTCTCAGGAAAAGTGAATTAAACTAGAAATTACTACCAAAAATATATCAGGAAAATTCCCAAGTGATTGGAAATTAAGTAGAATACTTCTAAATAACCATAGGTCAGAGAAAACCTAGTCAATATTTCAACCTGAATTAAATTTCCAAATTTATAAGGAAATGTTAAAACAGTTTTACAGTAAAATTTATACTTAGATTTAATACTTAAAAAATAAAACAATTTGAAAGCAATTTAAAAGATGCTACCCTAAGTAACTGGAAAATGAAGAGGAAAGTAAACTCAGAGTAGCTACAAAGAAGAAAATAATAAAGAGAAGAATGGGAGTAGGTGAACTAAAAAATAACAAACAAGAAAGGAAATTGACATAGCTAATAGAAGCTTTTGGGGAAATAAAATGAACTTGAAAAATCCCAAGTAAGACTCATCCAGAAAATAAAATTACTAAAATTATGAGGGAGAAGACATGGCTATTATACCTATAAATACTACAAATTTATTTATTTTTTTAATGATTTTTTTAAATTTTTATTTATTTATGATAGTCACAGAGAGAGAGAGAGAGAGGCAGAGACATAGGCAGAGGGAGAAGCAGGCTCCATGCACTGAGAGCCCGACTTGGGATTCGATCCCAGGTCTCCAAGATTGCGCGCTGGGCCAAAGGCAGGCGCCAAACTGCTGTGCCATCCAGGGATCCCTATAAATACTACAACTTTAAAAGAAAATATGAACACCTTCATGCCCCTCAAAATTCAATAATTTAGATATAATTGATACTCTTCTTTAAAGGGCACAACTTATTAATATGATTTTTTAAAATAGAAAACCTATATCTATGTCTATGAAAACCTGAATTAATGTCAGTCTTCATTCAAAGAAAACTCTAGGCACTAATTAGTATCCTGCTATGTGCTATCAAACATTTAAGAAAGAAATCACACTAATCTTAAAAAAATTTTTCAAGAAGTAGAAAAGAATATATCATTTTCCAAATTATTTCCTGAGAATAATATAAACATAACAAAATATCAAAGGAATGTTACAAAAAAAGAAAACTACAAAGCAATACCATATGTGAACATAGCACAACATTCATCAATAGGACATCAGAAATAAAGCCTAATGGGGCACCTGGATGTTTCAGTCAGTTAAGCATCCCACTCTTGATTTTGGCTCAGGTCATGATCTCAGAGTCGTGGGATCAAGCCCTGCATCGGGTTCGGCAGTGGGCATGGAGCCTGCTTGAGATTTTCTCTCTCCCTCTCCTTCTGCCCCTCCCCGCCCCCTGTCTCTCTGGGTCACTCTAAATAAATAAATAAAACCTCACAATATCTAAATAACAAGATATTATGACCAAATTGAGTTCATCCCAGGAATGCATGATTATTTCAACTATCAAATATGAAACTGCTATTCATCATAATGACGATACAAGTAAGAAATATGTAGCTGTAATAGATACAACAAATGACAAAACTTAACGCTCATACATAAGAACTAAGAGCAAAAATAGGAAAAGAGGGGAGCTTCTTAGTCTGGTAAAGGGCCCTTATAGTTATCCAGAATACTTAATGGTGAAACATTAAATAATTTCTCCCTGAGATTGAGGAAAAGTAAGGGTGTCCACACTCCAGACTTTTATTCAGTATTGTGCTAGTGAACCTTGTAAAATGAAACAAGTCAGTGAAATAAGACAAGAAAAAAAAAAAAAGCACATAATCGAAAAGAAAAACACAACCATATTTATTCTAAGACAAGATAGTTACATATATGAGACATTTTTAAGGACTCAACAACAAAATACATAGAAATACTATGCAAATATGGCAAAGTTGAAGGATACAAAGTAAATATTCAAGATTTTATCATATTTCTAAAAGTTGGCAACAAACAACTAGAAAATGTATTGCCATTTGCAATAAAGCATCCAAATATGTAATTGCTTTGGATTAAATTTAACCCAAAATGTTCAAGTCTGATATGCTAAAATTTATAAAACATTGCAGAGAGAAATTCTAATTTTCATTGTAAAATTTCATTTTCATTGTAAATGGAAGATGTATCAGACTTACTGCTTGAAGAATTTTTAATTGTTAAGGTGTCAATGGTCCTCAAGCTTTCCTGGAGATGCATTGCTATCTGAATCGATTTCCAATAGACATTTTACGGAAGCTAATAAACTGATACTAAAATATATGTAGATCTACAAAGGAGTTAGAACAACAAACATTTTAAAATAAAGAAATTTGAGACATTACATCACCTGATTTCAAGAACTTCTATAAAAGCATCTTAAGATATATAATCTCAAATTGTCATAAAGATATATAAATAATAAGTCAATGAAACAAAATCATAATCCAGATAGAGACCCACACAATTACAGTGAAATCCTTTTCAACAGAGACTCCAATGGAATCCAATGGGGGAAAAAAAAAATCTCAATTTTAGCAAATACTGTTGAAATGACTTGCTGGGTATCCATAAGGAAAAATAAAGCAACCACAGCAACCAAAAAACCCCGGACCCCTATTTAATACCAAACACAAAAAAATTCATTTGAGTTGACCACAGATGTAAAGATAAAGGCTAAGATGGCGAAGTTTCTAGAAGCAAATATGCAAAATAGTTTTATGATTTTGTGGCATGAAACATCCGTTAGATAAGGAAAAAGAACCACTAATCATTAAAAGATGATTTATTGGACTTCAGCCATATATATAAAAAAAAAAATACTTGCTTTGCCAAGAGCACAATGAATAAAATGAAAAGGTAAAGTGCAGATTAGAGATGCTAAAATTAAAGAGATTAAAATTCCAAGTGTTGTCCCCGATGTGGAACAGTAAAAAATGGTGCAAACACTTTGAAAAAACGGGTGGCCTCTGCGTCACAGTGTTAAACTATTGCCATTTTATGACCCAGCGCTCACAATCAGAGAGGAGACAGACGGAGATGCCCAAAGGAATAGAACAGAAATATCTGAAAAGAAGATTTACAACGATGTCCTTAGCAACTTTATTTTATAAAGCAAAAGCTGAAAACAATTCAAATGCCCCAGGAGCAGGTAGAAGGCTGAGACCTAGCGTGGTGTCTTCATACGGGGTATCGGTCAGCCCTAGAAGGGACAATCTACTGATCTGGAAATGCGGATGCATCTGGGACTTTTTACTAAGCCTGGTGCCCCCCCCCGCCCTGGGCAGCGCCCGTCCTCCTGCCCCGCCGCGCCCCCTCCTCCCCCTCCTCCCCACCTCCTCCCCCTCGGGGTGCAGGACCCAAGCTGAGCCCTCCTTCCCGGCCACCGACAGACGAGACAGACTGGCCGCCCCACGTCTTTCAAACCCCGGACCCGGGCCCCTGGGGTTCGCCCCACCCGTGACGTCCCTGCGGCCCGGGGTAGGTCTCGGAGCCGCAGGGGAAGCGCTGGGTGCCCGGCGAGGCTGCACCCCGGAGGCCGGCCGTGGGGGGAGGCTGGGGCGAGGAGAGCTCGGGCCGCGGGGAGCCCCGTACCCCACAGAGGGGACACCCCATCCATCACCCCACGGAGGTCACACCTCATCCATCACCCCATGGTGATCACACCTCATCACCCCACGGAGGGGACACCCCATCCATCACCCCACGGAGGTCACACCTCATCCATCACCCCACGGTGATCACACCTTATCACCCCACGGAGGGGACACCCCATCCATCACCCCACGGAGGGACACCCCATCACCCCACGAAGATCACACCTCATCCATCACCCCACGGTGATCACACCCCATCACTCCACGGAGGGGACTCCCCATCCATCACCCCACTCAGGGGACACCTCATCCATCACCCCACGGAGGGGACACCCCATCACCCCACGAAGGTCACACTTCATCCATCACCCCACGGTGATCACACCCCATCACTCCACGGAGGGGACACCCCATCCATCATCCCACGGAAGGGACATCCCATCAGCCCATGGAGGGGCACCCCATCCATCATCACACAGAGGAGACACCCCATCAGCCCACGGAGGGGCATCCCATCCATCACCGCACGGAGGGGACACCGCATCCATCACCCCACGGAGGGGACACCCCATCACCGGGGAGGGCTCTCCGGCGGCTGAGAGGCCTGGCAGGTGTCCCCCGCCTGGTTACACAGCGCGGGGAAGAACAGTGTTCCAAAGATGGTGTTTAAAATCTGGTTTCGATTAAAAAGGCATAGTAGGGATGTGAGGCGGACTCTAAGGGGGTGACTTAGGGAGTCACCCTGGTCTCCAGCGACCAGAATGCACACCGGGGCCAAATGGCATTTGCCAACCCCACCCCTGGGCTCCTTTCCTTTGCTGAGACTCCTCACAAAGTAATCAAGTCAAAACAAAATACACCGGTAATCACCGCAGGGAGGTGGGTTGCAGGACTGGGGCTACTATACTTTTTTATTTTTTATCCCTTCCAGATGTCCTACAAAAATGCATCCCTCGACGACTTTTGAAAGTAAATAAATAAATCTCATTTCCTTTATTACAATATTTTGAAGTTGTTATTTGTCAGACCAAATGCATAGCCTCTCCCCGTTCAAAGCTTTATTTTGATGAGAAGCAGTTTTGCCAACCCATTGTCTTCTTTTAGTGAGACTTAAATTTAAAACCTAAACACAGAGCGGATATAATGCCCTTAACAGCCATTAAACTATATGAGTAGTTTCGTGAGCTGAGTACCTGCCTTTGGGTAACAGTAAAATTCACACAGACAGATCTAGACCTGGGCATATACAACTCACGTGGGAATTGCCTATTATTTGAGAGGCAAGCCAAGCACACTGGTTAGCCAACGACTCTGGAGACACGTACTTCCAGAAAAGACGGAGAGTTTCACCTTCATTTACATTTGCATTTAAAATTACAGTTAGATGTAATTTTCTCTATTTCTCTAACTACAAATAAAAACCCTGGACATTCTAAAAAAAAAAAAAAATCACAAGAATATTCTTAAAGGCAGAGACTATGAGGGTGTCATGAGGGGGATCTTTGCTGCGATGAAACAGCTCTGCCGCCTGATTGCATCCGTAGTTACGCCAACCTCTCCCTATGATTCAAATGGGATGGAATTTGTATTAATTTCCTGTGGCTGAAAGAACAAATTCTCACTGCCCGGGTTGGTTTAAAACAACAGAAGTATGTTCTTTGAAAATTTTGGAGGATGGAAGTCCCAAATCAGTACCACTGTGCTGAAAGCCAGGCGTTGGCGAGGGTGCCTTCCCTCCACGGGTCCTAGGGGAGAATCATCCCTTGCCTCTTCCAGTTTCTGGTGGCCGGAAGCATTCCCTGGCTTCTGACCCTCTCTTTTGCTTCTTTTCACCATTGCCTTCTGGTCTGTGTTTGTCCACGGTCACCCACAGCTTCTCTCCTGTACTGTGATACCATCACGTAGGCCCCAACTGGACAATCCAGGATGAATTCCTTCTTTTAACCTCTTTTTTTTTTTTTTTAATTTTTATTTATTTATGATAGTCACACACAGAGAGAGAGAGAGAGGCAGAGACACAGGCAGAGGGAGAAGCAGGCTCCATGCACCAAGAGCCCAACGTGGGATTCGATCCCGGGTCTCCAGGATCACGCCCTGGGCCAAAGGCAGGCTCCAAACCGCTGCGCCACCCAGAGATCCCTCTTTTAACCTCTTAAAAGGTTAAAAGTTAGGTTTTTAAAGGTTAGTTAGGGACCTAAATTAGGTCCCTAATTATTATTATTTTTTTTTTTCCAAAGAACACAGCTAGATGAACACAAGAAGATGAACACATCTCCTTCAATGGTGAAAAAACGCTTGTCCTCTATGATCAGGAATGAGACAAGGGGGCAGCCCGGGTGGCTCAGTGGTTTAGCACCTGCCTTCAGCCCAGGGCCTGATCCTAGAGACCAGGGATTGAGTCCCATGTCAGGCTCCCTGCATGGAGTCTGCTTCTCCCTCTGCCTGTGTCTCTGCCTCTCTCTCTCTCTCTCTCTCTGTCCCTCATGAATGACTAAATAATAAATAAATAAATAAATAAATAAATAAATAAATAAACAAACAAACACACAAACAAACATATCTCAAAAAAAAAAAAAGGAATTAGACAAGGATGTCCACTTTTACCATTTAATCGACATTGTCTTCTCTCCAACAAGGACCGATTGGGTGGGTAGGAAAATGGGATAATTCTGAGTGGTAAGTTTATCTAGATTTTCCCAAAGATGATAGGCAGCTTAAGTTCATGCCTTTTACACAATCACTATATATATATATATTATCCAAATACTGGGTTTGTTCTTTCATTTCCAATCGTTGATCTTCTTTGGATCCTGTAAATTCAGACTTAAATGAAGGAAGTTGCCAAGTTCAAGCTTCCATAATGGAGTCTTCCTAACTTATCTCAGTCAAGAGGCTTTGTCCAACAGAAGCCTCCACAATAGGGACATACTGCCCCGAAGTAGTTCATTCCAAGCCCGACAAGATTTAGCCAGCATCTCTAGTAATGCCATGGTAGAAAAAGCCTCTTTTAACCTAATTTAGGTCCCTAACTTCATCTCATCTTTTGTGTTATTGGCTAATATTCAACTCTTTTGGAATCCAGAGTAGTATTTTCAGATTCTTGGTGTCACATTGAATAAAAACCTACCACAGAACTACGCACACACATTGTAGCAATGTCAGATTCCTAGTATTGATATTGTATGATAATTATGTAAGAGGAAGCCATTAGGAAAAATTGGGTGACGGGTACACAGGACCTCTCTGTAGTATTTTTCTGGTTGATGAGAAATAGAATTATTTCAAAATTTAAAAAAAAAGTAAAAAAAAAAGAAGAAGTAGGTTTCTATGGTAAAAAAACAAAAAACAAAAAACAAAACAAAACAAAACAAAAAAACACCTTTTTAATGATGGCTTTCTTTAAATGATCATTTAGAATGTCCTCATTTGAAATGCATTCTCTACGAAGGCACATGACCAGGATCTAGGATGAAAATGTGTAAGAGGGATCCCTGGGTGGCGCAGCAGTTTAGCGCCTGCCTTTGGCCCAGGGTGTGATCCTGGAGTCCCGGGATCGAATCCCACATCAGGCTCCCGGTGCATGGAGCCTGCTTCTCCCTCTGCCTATGTCTCTGCCTCTCTCTCTCTCTCTCTGTGACTATCATAAATAAATAAAAATTAAAAAAAAATGTGTAAGAGAGAAAATAACACCAAATGTGCATGTTTTTGTTGTGTCATGTTTATGTCGTTTTCCTATGTGCTCAGTGCAGAAGGCAAGTATTCCAGACACTTCTACCAATTTTCTCTTTTCCAGAAGAAATTATCACAAAAAGATCCAAGTAATTTGCTCACGTTCCCTAAATTACTAAAATTGTATAAGTGATCTTCAACATCAACCTGCATCGCTTAGACATGGGCACTTACTTGATGAATATTCTTTTTTTGTTACTAGTGAGAAAAAAAAAAAAAAACACGTTTGCCTCCACATTAACTTGTATTACTTTCTAGTAGCCAATCCAGTATTAAACAACAATCCTTATCAATCATATTAACCCAAGAAATATCAAAAAGAACTTTCCTTAGATTCGCTCGCACAAAATGCGTCCTGAGTATGTTATTGCATCAGTGTCTGTAAATATTTCTGAAATTATTTACCCTATTTTCTATTTCTAGCAAGAAAAATAAAAGTTATCTAATTAAGAAGGTCATAGAAGTATTAGGAAAGCACATCTTGGAAGATGAGCCTAAGTGAGGTTTTAAAGTTCCCTCAATTTTAGATGATCACGGAAATAGCCTGAATTCTGATCCCACTGTACCTCTAAGTGGGAATCTTCTCTTCTTGAGGACTTATAAAACCATAGTTTTTCACCACCTAGTATAATATGTCACCAGTCATAGGGATACTCAGATTTCTAAGTAACTTCTCAGTATCAGAGGACTCGTATGTATGTTTTAATACCCACCTGTTACACAGATACTTAGCAGACAGCTCCCATGCTATATTGAGTCCAACTTAGAGGAGCAATAGCTCTTTATAAAACCTACACATTGGTCTATGACAGAGAGCAGAACATGTCACCCCAGAATATGCCATTTGGACATGTTAATGACTCTGAATCAAAGTTACTTAAGTAATTGCCAATGCCTGAAGGACACTCTGACCTTCCTCTTGTCTCCCTGAAACCAGAAGATGAGTCTCCTATGTGGAGGTACCCTCTCTGTGCCAGAAATAGGATATCCAGGACCAAGAAGGCTGTATAAGCAAATCTTGTCACTTCTTCACTGATTTGCTACCCTGAGCCCAAACCCCTTTGCCTTGCCAAGTCTTCACAAATGTATTGTTTCCTGGTCTAAAAGGCATTAAAGCCATCTGCTTTGGTCACTTCGGAAAATTTCATATCTTTGCAGCTCCTCTAAGTACAAAATTATTTTTGTTTTTCTCTTATTATTCTGTCTTATGCCAATTTAATTGTTAGACCAGCTGAAGAATCTAGAAAGAAAGATGGGAAAAATTTTCTGTCCCTACACTTAGATAAACGATTCCAGGAGAATCAAAAAAAAAAAAAAAATTTACACTGAGAGCCCACTCACTCTCCATAATCTAATAGGTTTGGAAGACAATTACATCAATCGGGGTTCCACTATAAAATAATTTCATCTGGGGAGTATGATATAGTTTGGGGAATGTCTGAATGCATAAATAAGTTTGGCCCTGGTTTTGCTATACCTGTTCTTTTAATTTATCTCTTTTATTAAAAGGAATTATTCATTCTCTTAAAAAATGCTTATTGAAACATGCTATGTATTATGTGCTTTATAACATAAGTTATAATTTACTTAGCCTGTGGAATTTAGCCAGTTGTGTTATTTGCTAAATTCTACTGAATTGGAGATCTATAATTAATTTTCAAGGACTAATTATACTCCTTTACAAGAAGCAGTAGCTTCTATATTATTCTTTTCTATCCTAAATAGGATATTATTTAATGACTATGTTAATTGGAGAAAAGAGACTCAGAAGCTATGTTAAGTTTCCTGAGGTCATATAGCTAAAAGGTAACAAAGCTTGACTTTTTTTTTTTTTTTTCAAAGCTTGACTTTAATGCAGATCAACACTTTATTTATTATGGTTTTTGCATTTTTAAGCCTGAAGACAAGAATGTATTAATTGTAGAGGTTTGACTTCAATCTAAGTCCAGACCTGTTTTTGTTTTTCTATATATCACACCATCTAGCAAACTACCTCTTCCAACTCACACTACTCTCTGTATAAATACACACACATATATACATACATGTAGATACAAATATATACACATACATGCATATATATTTATATAAACCTATACACCAGATATATAGTGACCTGAACTATTTTCTTTAAGGATCTTAATTAGATCAATGTTCACCAACTGTTGTAGGTGCTTTGTATTAGAGTTATAATACCTGCTACTAACAGAAAGCTACACAATCAAGACATTATCTAAGCTTATCTTAAGCTCTTCCGATTTAAATTTTTTGCAATTAAAAATAATAAAATAAAATATAAAAAATAAAATAAAATAAAATAAAATAAAATAAAATAAAATAAAGTTTGCAGTGAAATATGTGATTAGGGCACTTCACCAGCTTCCACATCTTTAAAGCTACCTATTTTTAAGTTTTACTGAGGACACTCTCCTTTGTTTTATTTTGTTTTAATTTACTCACTTAGAATACCTGCAATAGTAGGACAGCGTTAAAGATGGCATTACTATTCACTATATCAAGTCTTCATTGATAGATTGAATTATGCAGCTGCTTCAATACTTCTTGTAATTCATCCACAAAACCTAGAAATAAAATAATGTGTGTTACAGATTTTTGTGATCTTCACTCTAAGAAAGGTAGGAAGTCTGAGTCAAACTTCGGGTCATATGACTCATGAAATCAGATCACGTAAATGTACCTCTGTACATATACTTGAAATCAAAATGGAAATCTCATGCAAAATCTCATCCAAAAGTGTCCTCACACAGATATCGTTATCACCACATACCCGGTACTTAAGTAGTTTTAGCTGAGTAAGAAAGAAGGGAATTATTGTAGTGCGTGTGTGTGTGTGTGTGTGTGTGTGTATGTGTATGCATACATTTATACATATTCGTGTATATTCGTGTATTTGTTTGCACATGCATAAATATAAATATACTCTATATACATGTATAAATAAATACAAATATAACATAAATATTATATTTTTTCTAACATCTTTATAATCTCACTTCTAAAATAAACACCGATTTTCCTGTGAGAAAAAAAGTAATCCTAATCTTTCTTAATCCTTGTGTTTGGTTGTTTGTTTATTTGTTCTCACAGTTTCATTGAGGTATGATTGACAAATAGAAATTCTGTATATTTAGGTTGTAAAATGTGATTTTTCAAGGTGCACAGTGTGACGGTTTTATGTGCATATACATTGAGAAATGATTGCCGCAATCAAGTTGATTAACATACCCATCACCTTGTGCAGTTACCATTGTGTGTGTGTAGTGAGAATACCTAAGATCTACTCTCCTACAAAATTTCAAACATACAATACAAATGAACTATAATCCCCATGCTGTCCAGCAGAACCTCTTGTGTTTAAATGGGACTAGAAACACTACCAATTTTTAGAAGCACATGTGTGCCTCAAGCCTGGCCGATTGGCATATTCTCTCTCAAGTCACAAAGAGTCAGGAATAGACTTTCATGAGGATCGAAAGAGATAGCACGTGTATAGATTTATAGTACAAAAGCCCACATAAAATATCCTGTCAACCTCTGAGGACTTTCCAGACCACATTTGAAATTCTATTTTACTTTATTCTTTCTGGCTTCTGTGAAGGTGATGGCAGCTGTCTGGTCCATTTCACTTTTCTTCGTCACCTTATAACGTGTGATTTCACTCTGTGGCAAAACTTGTGTTCATTCAGTTAAATGAGTCTTCAAAGTTCAGTTCCATACTGAGCCTTGCCTTGCTGTTTAGTTTTTGTCTTTATGACCTTCAGTTGGAGATTTTACATATTCGGATTCTGTATGTTTCCATGCATTGCCGTATGGGATGATCGAAGACACATTCTATTTTATGGTAGTGTGGTCTATCAAGTGATCGTAAAAGCCATGTAACAGGGACACCTGGGTGGCTCAGTCGGTTAATAGGTTGCCTTTGGCTTGGGTTGTGATCCCAGGGTCCTGGGATAGAGCCCCTCATTGGGCTTCCTGCTCAGCGTGGAGTCTGCTTCTCCCTCTCCTTCTGCCTCTCCCCCAGGCTATACTCTCTCTCTCATTCTCTCTATTAAATAAATTAAATTAAAATAAAATAAATGAAAAAGCTATGTAACATTTAAGTCTATATCTAAGTCAGGTCTTTATTTTTTATTTGATGATATGTCTTACTATTACATCTACTGTACTTTATTTTGTGCCATCGAAGAAAATCAGGCTGCCCATAAACAGCTACCTGGAGTTATACTGAAACCTCAGCCATTCATGGAAAAATCTGAAGGTTCAAATGGGGAACATGTCTTGAAGAGAATTGATTGGACAAGCTTTTGGTTAAAATTGAATACAAATGTCATTGAAAACAAAGCTTGGTCTTTATAACATTCTGACACCCTTAAAACAGGCAGGACATAAAACCAAGTAGTATTATACTGTATGGAAAATGAAGCACAGGGAGTTAAAATAATATCCCTAAAGTCACCCTGAATGATGATCAGTGAGCTGGGATTGTGATACAGAACAACAAAATCCAATTTTCTCGTCTAACTGCTATAAGCCCTCTGCAAGCATTCTTTTTATTGAGTACTCCTATGTGTTAGGCATTGTATTAGGTGTTGTGGGGACTAGAAGGATTAATAAAATGTGGTAACTCACAACCTAGTGGCGACCTGGAATATTTTATTATGCCCTCCCCTCCTCTTTTTTACTTAGTCAAGCAATCAACTGATTATTTTTTAAAAGCTGTAAATGATTTTAAAATTTTCATTTATTTATTTTGGGGAGGAGAGATAGAGATAGCATATGTGTGAGCGGAGGAGGAGCAGAGGTGGAGGGGCAAGGAGGGAAGGAGAGGGACAAGCAGAAATCAAGAGTCAGAGGCTTAACTGACCTTGACCGGGCCACCTAGGCGCCCCATAAAGCTGTAAATGGTTTTAGATAATTAGGCCCCAATTTCCTCCTCTTGGTATTTGTATTTGAGAAATGCTACAATCTGTATTTATAGTTAATGTCAAAATACTATGCTAGTGATAGAGATACCACTTTTCTAAAGAGATTAGAAAAACTCTAAGAGGGAGACTGGGGAGTAAGAAGTGGGTTCAGGGTCAAAGCCCCAAAAGGCTGAGAAAATTTAAGTACTTCAATGTTAGGGATGGCAGGGAGATGTCAACCTTTTGCTTTTAAGTTCCTTTTGAGTTCCATCTTAGATATCAGTAGGATCAGTGTCAAGAAGGACAAAGTATTGAATAAATTCGCTCAAAAAAGTATGCATTGTTGATATCAGTTGATTTCATTATTTTAATTTTTGAATGTTCTGGTAGGAGGTGTGTGTATTAAGAAAGTCATACTCAGCATGACAGCAAATATTCTGTATTAGAGGGGAAAGAAAGTGAATCAGAGTATGTTGAATTCTGCTTATTTGGTGGAGAGTGTACCAAATCCTCTACATCTTCTAAGTATTTTAAAGGTGACTTAACCTCCTGATATTTGTGAAATTCCAGAGAAATCACAGCTCTTCAATGTTTTGCACAGCCAGTGGAGCTGGGATTTGAATATAGAGAGGAAGCAAATTAGGTGACTAAGGGAAAGAAGTGCAAATTGTTAGTAAAGTGGGTGGGCTGGGTTTTTTGGTCTGTAAAGTGAGTGTAATTAGTAGCACGTTTCCATAATGTCACTGTGAGGGTTACATGGGATGACGATTGCAGAACCCTGTGTACATGCGCAATAATAATCTCCACCGGAGGTGATGATGTTGACAACAGCAGGCAGGTGATGACCAACATTCCTTTATTACCAACTACTCGATAGAGGCCAGGACTGGATTTGGCTCTCTCCCACTCCCTTGTGAGAAGGAAAATAGCTTCTGACAGTCAGCACTTGATCTAGTGAACACTCTAGACCATGGACTACTGTAGAACATAAAAATGTCAAAGATACCATATTAGATAAGTCCACTTGTGACCATGATAAGTTCAGACAAAAATAAGATTACTAAGGAATAATGTAGAAATACAGACAAAACCAGGAGCATTGCATAAACCAAAAAAACCCCACCACCACCACCAACAAAAAACTTCCATAGTTCATTACTAATATGAGTAACTAATGTTTCTTTACAAATTATGGCTTTAAATTTGACAGCAACAATCCACAGAAAAGCTTAAAACACGAGCTCAAATCATACCTTTAAGACAAATTATTAATGAGAAACGCCCACAGTTCCTCAAGCTGAGTTTTCCCTCATTGAGCAAACCAATAAATCAAATTTTATTAAACTAAAGATGTGTTTCTGGTAGTCTTTGGCAGGCTATGGGTCACTTGTCCTTCCCTGCACTTAAATACTTAAATTTAGTAAATTTAGCAACAAGAATTTATCTCGACTGTTACATCCACAACATTGTTCTCAATGCAAATACTATTTAGACCTGGTCCTGGACCACAGCCATCTTATATTTCAGTGGCAAATGAGGACCTATCTATTGAAAAATCTAAATTAAATGAATATGGCGATTCGATTTAGCACAAGCAGCATTTATCGAACATCCCATGTATCTCATGTATTAAGCTGTAGTCTAATTATCACCACATGCTATGTGACTAAAAGTCTATAGGAGTTGTTTTATTTGATACAGCTTTTGAGGACTACGAAGATTTTAATAGTTGGAGAGTAAAATAATAACTGTGAGATGACGCTTTTGAAAAATCATTATGGCAAAGGCCATAATACAGGGGTATTTTTCAAAGAGTAGTAAGTTTCATTGTTATTGGTGATTATACCAGCCTTGGTTGGTGAGGCAAACAGAAGTCGATGACGCTAGGGAGGTGCGATTTGGGAATGATCATGTGTTAAATGTCATCATGGAGAATTGTAATGATAAAAGATGAAGGTCACGAACGCTACTTAAGAGGCCATTTCTAAAATCCATTTCAAAGATGAAAAAGAACTGAATTGAAGTTGTTACATTAAGACTAGAAATAAGAATATATGGAAATTTATGCCAGATTCCATGCTCATTACTAAAGGATGCAGATATAATTAAATACATTGCCTTTGACATCAGGGTGCTCCTAGTCTAAGTTGACGAGGGGATAGATAAGACATTGACAGTAACTGCTATAATCCAAAGTGGAGTGATGTTACAAGAGACGTTCAAAGAGGGAAGATTGTATCCAGAACATCTCAGAGTCCCTTATATCACAGCATGTGCATCACTTTTGCCGGTGATTACAAATCTCATTTTGCAGGAGTTTACCGTCAGGAGCTCCCAAATTGGTTGGGCATCCCTAAATAATGTGACTGTCTATGACACACACTCACTACAGTCATGCAGTTTTCACCATGGGGCTCTGATGGCAATTCTCATGCAGACTACCTAGGAGGCAACTAGGTCTTCCCGAAACTACTAAGTAGTTTTGTTAAAAACATATTGAAACTACTTTTTGCTGTTGGTGTTGTTATTGCTGCTGCTATTGTTTGTGGGCTTGTTTACTATAGGGCTCTAATTAACCAACAAAAATGTTTAATTAAGTCACCATCCATGCATGGGGAAGGAAAAATAATTTGGCTGAGATATCCCCTGTAATAAAAAACAGATTAGGAGGAGAAAAACAAGTTTAATGGCACATGGGAGAGACCCAAGAAAAGTGAGTAACACTCTTAAATGGCCAAAGCCATCACCCCTAAATACCATCCCTAACTACTGACAGGAGATTTCAGAGGCTGGCAGGGGGAGTTATAGGAAGTTACCAGGAAAGCACAGTGCATAAGAGTAAGATCATTAACCAGATGTAAGTCATTGACTTTTTCATTAATAACTTTCTAGATATTTAGAGCCATCCTTCTCTTCCTGGTAGAGAGAAAAAAAGAGACTCTTGCAAATGGAGATTTCCCTTGGAGATGTAAATGTCCCTTATGAAAGGGTAACTTCTATTCAGCTGTCAGAGCTTTTCTTAGGCCTGCTATTTCTTAAAAAATAATCACTTCAAGATAATCTTTTTACCAAATAGGCATATGTTGCAGTGGCAAATTGTGCCTCCTTTCACATGACATTCATCAGGGCTCCTATGTGCCCTAATTCTTCTGGTTGTCAAATCTTACTGGTTCTACCTGTTAAATAGCTCTTAAAATCATTCTCGCTATTTCTGGATCATTATTTCCCACTGCTCTAATGTGAGTCCCAGTCTACGTAAATGCTACTTTTCAGGTGAGTATTGAGATGAAAGCGGAGATTACAGCACCAGAATTCGATCAGGATTAAAAAAAAAAAGATGTATATATATTATATATATTATATATATTATATAAGATGTATATACATTATATGTATTATATATTATATATAATGCATATAAAATAACATGCTCAACATTATATAAACATATATGTAATATGCTAAAACACTGAGTCCACAAGATAACAGTGTAGTCATAAATGAGAGATGGAACATTGGTTAGAAGATAAAGGTAAATTGAATCATTCATTGTTCCATTAATTCACTCATGAAACATTCATTGTGTACTTCCTACGTATCAGGCATTTGGAGTTCAGTGATAGCCTGATTTATTAATGGCTATAATCTTTAAAATGCAATATTATGTAGGCAATTGCTCACCTGTACATTCCCTAATTACTAGAAAACTGTGCTCCTGATAATCTCTCCTTTCTGTGACTATTCTATGTGATTTTTATTAAAAGTTTTCCATTTAACTCTTAATACATTTTATCCACCTTCCTTGCTATGTTCAGTGCCCCAGGATTTTGACGTTAAGGACAGTATCAGGCATCCTTGTCATCTAGCTTCCAGTAAAATTTGGTCAATTAGGTATCAGCATGAATTCAGAAGGAACAAGAAGAAAATGAGACCAGGATATTTATTCTCTTTATCTTTTCCCTGTGAGGTCTCCTGCGTCCCACTATCCATGTAACTCTATGAATTCTGGTAACTGCTTTCTACCCTTGTTTCTAGACTGGTAGCAATGATCTTATTTTATGATTACTTCCACCATCTCCCAATTAATTGAAAATAATTGTTTTTTTTTAAACATTTACTGAATTTATCTGAGAGAGAGAGAGAAGATGGGAGGAAGGAGAGAGGGATAAGGAAAGAATCTCAAGCAGATTCCCTGCTGATCACAGAGCCCAACATGGGGCTTGATCTCACTACCCTGAGATCATGACCTGAGCCCGAATCAAGAGTCTGCCACAACCAACTGAGCTACCCAGGTGCTCTAAAAATAATCATTTTTAAGAAATCTAGCAAAATAGTCCAGCTTGATTTTGTCATCAGTTTCATTCTAAGACCCAGACTACTATTCATTAGAATTTGGTATTTTTTTCAACAAGGTCCAAAGTTTTCCTTATGCAATTCTTGACTATTATTCTTAACTCTTGTGGTGCTTTTAAAGATATTTCTTAAATTTGATATCTGTTTCTCCTTACTTTTCTTTTCTTCAGATCATGTGTGATGGACAAGTGGCTTCAGGGGACATGATTAGGGATGATGTTCATTATCCCTCAGGTGGATATTCCAGGTTTCCTCATTTGTCTCCAGTCTATGAATCTCTAGATATCCCAAATCTAACCCAATTTTAACAGTACTTCCACACTTATCTTTTTAAAGCATGAATAATTGAAGACCTTGCAAATCTAAGTTCCATCTGAGGTTTTCTCAGGAAAAGTTTTAATTTTTTTTCTTTTAAACCTCCTAATTTCGAACATAGGGAGGTTTAAAAGAAAAAAATAAAACTTTTCCTAAACATAAACATAAAAAATACAAAAAACATAAAATATTATTTCCTAAACATAAAAAATATTTAGATATTACTATATATTCTAGAAAGTCATATGAAATCATAGCTTAAAAAGAACCCAAATATACTTAAATTATATTCTTTTCCCTGATGAAGGTACTGAGAAAGAGAGTTTAATAACTGACTGAACATCACAAAAATAGTAAAATAGTCGTGTACTCTTTACAATAGCACTAGAATTTTTTTTCAGATCTAAAATATGAATGTAGTCAACATAAGCTTTTTTTTCATCCTAATAAAAACGTACTTTGTGAAGGCTAATAATCTTGAGACTATAATAGAAATGCACTTAAAGATCAAAGATTACCCATTCAGGTTATATAACACAAATTGTGCATTGATATAGTATCTGTGTTATACAGATTATTATTTTGCATACTTTTAAAAATTGTTATCATGTTGCCAATGTAATTTTAGTTTTCTTAGATTCTAGCAGGAGTATTCAATAATGTTTCTGGGAATGAGACTCTTTTAAAAAAGACTATTAGTAGGAATTTTTACAATTCAATTTATTTGGTGCCTTCAATATTTTAATAGTTGTAGATGTGATCTACTTCTATGCAGAGCCTCTTTATTACTATTGTCATTTCAAATGTAGAATTTATGCACCATACATCATATTTAAAAGTTTGAGATATCACACATTCTTCTATGTATTATATTTTAACAGTAAAATACAAGAATCATTATTTAGGAGCCATGACATCTAAAGATAGAGTCACCATAAATCCAACAAGGTACATGTTAGTATTCCTACTCTTTGAGTCAATTTTTCATCAATACTATGGCCATCAACATTTACGAATTTTCCATTTGAAAGTTGAATGGGAAAATATACAATTTAAAGATGTAATAAGTTATAGAAATGATTTTCTATGGAATCAAACCAAATTGGTTGATGAAACAGCAAACAAAAGGGAAAATGTGGGAAATAAATTTCACATATTTTATTTGCCAAATGTGATCTTTAAAACTATGTATCCTTAATTTCAAGTGTTATTTTGTCTGTGGTTTTGTTTTTGAATGATTTGTATTCATTTGAGAATCTAAATATCTTGCCTCTAATCTCATGAATTGCTTTATCCTTTTCCCTTACATTGGTAAGGGTTTTTGAAATTGTTGTTTTGTTTGTTTGTTTTAATACTGATTTGATCGTGTCATACTCTACATGTATCTGTACTTTAAGGGAGCAAGAATTCCTGTCCCCTTCAAGGGTCTTTCTAATAATCAAACCAACCCAAGACAGATTAGCAGAGAAAATCAAATTTATTTTATTTTTATTTTTTTTTTTTTTTAAAGATTTTATTTATTTATTCATGATAGTCACAGAGAGAGAGAGAGAGAGGCAGAGACACAGGCAGAGGGAGAAGCAGGCTCCATGCAGGGAGCCCGACGTGGGATTCGATCCCGAGTCTCCAGGATCGCGCCCTGGGCCAAAGGCAGGCGCCAAACCACTGTGCCACCCAGGGATCCCGAGAAAATCAAATTTAATAGGATACATGGAAATTCCAAAAGAAAGGCAAAGTTATATATAATCTATATCCATATCTATATCTATATCTATGTCATCTATATCGATATCTATTATCATCTATATATGTCATCCTGAACTAAAGGAGTAAGGGTCTGGGACTTCAGAGGAATGCAATGCAATTCACAGGGCAAGAAGTTGAAGAGCAGATGTTTGGTAATTAGATATTTGCCCTGCCACATAGATGGATTACTCTGATAAAAGTTATTTCTGCTAATGACCTTTATTCTGGGAAAGACTCCCAATTTAGATCTTCTATTTGGTTAAGGGAGGGGCACATTTTTCTCCTGACACTGCAGAGTCCCTGTGGCCTTCGGCTCAGAATACTCTTCATGTCAAAGTGGTTTCTCTTGGAATGGCCTGCCTTAGACCCTGCAATAGCACAGACTATAAAATCAGAATTTGCTTGGCACCAAGACCAAGACCAAAGATTTAGTCTCCACTTTTCTATACTCAGCCATCACTATCCAGTATCCATCTACCCTCTGAAGGCCTACAAAGTTACTTGCAGTTTAGCAGACACATGATGTTTACTCTCAGCTTTGTACTTTCTCATGTGGTGATTTCTTTGTTTGGTATATCCTTTCCCCATTTAGTTCTATTGGAGTTTGCATGTCCTTAAAGACATAGCCCATTCATCACCTAATTTACTATATCATTTCTCATCATAACCTCTCATCACCTTGCCGATTTACTACTTGGTGCATCTTATTATTATTTCCATTAGAAGTAGAATCATCTCCAATTTACTTCTTCAGACTGTGAGCTCTTTGCATAGAGAGATAGCATCTTTTATCCTCCTGTGTCTCAAACACCTAGAAGAAAAATCTGACTCAAACTATATATAGGCATTCGGTAAATGTATATTAGATGAAGGAATGACTATCTCTTATGAGTGTAAACGTCAATAGTGTAAGAAAAAGTGTTTACCATTATCAGTTTGGAGTAACCATTTACTCCATTGATTTACCATTATTTGATTTGATTTGATTTGATTTACCATTATCAGTTTGGAGTAAGAGTTCAATAAATATGTGAATGACTGACAGTAGTGGTGATAGTGAGAAAACAAGAATTCACGATCCTTCTATGATTTTAGATATGATTATATATATATATATATATATATATATATATATATAACATTGGAGAACTAGAACACATAGTTTCTTTCCTGTGAGTCAAGTCTTCCCTATATGAAAACTCTTGAGCTAGCTCATAATCACAGTACCAGTGCCTATAGGATACCAAATAGAATAGGACATCATAGGATCTCTTGATCCTCATTATGCTTGGTTGTGTGACTATAGACCAGCACAGATTCTGGTATTTTAGATAGATAAGCATTAATCAGAGAAACAACAAACTATAATCATTTATATTATATTATTCAAAGATATATCTTAAGAATCAAAGCTATTTTTATTATTTTATTTAAAATTTTTACTTCGAATATAATAAATGACACTGTCACACAGTCCCTGTTACTGAGATTGTAGCAGAGAACAAAACAAAGTCCCTCCTCAAGAGATTTCATGAGAGATTGAGATAATATATAGGTTCTTAAAAATGTAACTGATATAATTTCAGTTACTGATAAAAACTATGAAGAAGATAAATAATAAATTAAGAAATGATTGAGATTAGAGAATGAAGATGAGTGGAAATTATTTTTTTATAAAATATCAAGCATATATAATATAAAAAGCTAGCAGCTACATGTTTTCAATTCATTTTTAATTTATTCATAACTCTTAATGGAGAATTCTTTAAATTCTTATTTTACAGAAAGTGACTTTGAGACTCAGAGAAGCCAAGTCACTGGGTTATAGGCACACAGAACAGTAGAGGAAGAGTTTACATTAAACTGAATTCTTCCTGAGATTAAACGAAAGAGAAATTTCAGGGGATCCTCCACACTTTACAAGTTCTTATTTTATGTGAACTTCCAACTATATTTTACCATTACCAGCAAAGACAACCCAGAGCTGCATTGGCCCAGCACTTCAGATGGGCCATAAAATTGAGTACTGACCAAATGTTATGGAGAGTGGAGCTGTAAAAAGGAAAGGATGGGAGGCTTTTCAAAGGCTGCAGATAAAAGAATTCTCCAGTCCGCAGGGAAATCACCTGAAAACAAAGAAAGGTGGCTCTTTTGTCAGCTCAAGACTGCAGCACTGAAGTGGAGGTAGGAGGTTATAAATTTGGGGGTGGGGAGGAAAGAAAGAAAGAAAAGAATCCTAAAAATCCCAAAGGGAGGGATTCAGTTTCCAGTTTTCAGACTTCATTTTATCCTATATAAATACAGAGCAAGAAATAAAACAGATGGCCAAATATTGCAGTAGTTTTATGAATGTTATCAACACTGCATTAAACATATCTGATTTCCATTTTTATACCACTAGATAGTTTGAAAAATACATTTTTAGCATTTCTGAAGTATGCCGCCTATATTAGTTTGCTAGGGCTGCCATAATAAAATACCATAGACTGAGCGGCTTCTAGAACAGAAATGAATTTCCTTAAGGTTCTGGAGGCTCGTAGTTCAAGATCAAGGTGCTTGCAGGGTTTGGTTTTTTCCTGAAACTTTTCTCTTTGGCTTATAGATGGCCGCCTTCTCCCTGTAGCTTCATGTGGTCTTCTCTCTGTATGTATCGGTGTCCAAATGTCCTCTTAAAAGGACACCAGCCATACTGGATTATGGTCCACTCTAATTGACTTTTCACTTAAGTACCTTTTAAAGGTCCTGTCTCCAAATATAATCACCTTCTTTTTTTTTTTTTTTTAAGATTTTATTTATTTAAGAGAAAGAGAGAGTGTGCTCCTGAGTGTGGGGAGGGACAGACTGGTAGGGAGAGGGAGAGTGAAAGAATCTCAAGCAGATTCCTTGGTTGCCCCGGATCCAGGATTGTTGGAGGTGACAATATACGAAAGACTCAGAGTCCTGCTGAATTTTAATCTGGGGGGTCAAGGGGACCAAGACTCGGACTTGGACTCAAATCTGACTTGGACTCATACCCAAAAGCTTTGTCTCCTCCAGTTTTTATTAGGAGAGCTAGCAGGTTGGCTATAGGAATGATTAACTTTGGGAAACAGAGAAAAACATGTTTATTTCAAAAGGTAAGAGAATAGGCTATTGACTCAAAGAGGGCAGAGTGGAGGAGCTGTATCTGGGATGATGTGGTCAAGAGTCAATGTGCTGACTCAGGACCTCCCATGACCCCAGTGTGCCCAGAACTATGAGATTCAGTTCTCAGATAGGCTCTGCAGCTGGTTGGTTCCCCATGCTCGGTGAGTGAGAAGCCCTATGCAGGGGTCATCTCACAGCCTCAACCCAAGATCATGATCTGAGCTGAAACCAAGAGTCAGACACTTAACCAACTGAGCCATTCAGGTGCCCCAATCCAAATATAGTCACCGTCTGGGGTACTGAGGTCATATGAAATGGGAGGGGGGCACAATTCAGCCTATATCAGCACTCCCCCTTACATTTCCAGTTTGAGAACTGAAGAATAAACCAAGAAGTTAGAATCACTGAATTTTAGATGAATAAATGACCTAAAGATTATTATAACTCAATCCCAGAGTTTGTGGATAAAACTGGATCTGTGAGAAAGTAAAATGAGTCGTCTAGGATAAAAGAGCTTTTCAGCTGGGCACAAAAAGATTGAGATTAAGAAAGAGATGGCATTGACAGAGAGAAAGGCTAGATGAGTCAGGAATGAAACTAGGAAAATTCGCTGTCCAAAGAGGAAAGAAAAAGTAAAATGAGACATAACCATGGTTAATTAAAAAGCTGAATATAATCCTTTAATTTCTAAATCAAAGACTGAAGGAAAACTCTTGATGGCATATAGTGGCATAAACCCTCAAGGACAATATTGGTGCATTTAATATCTTAATATGTTTTCCAGATGATATGGCTCACTATTCCCTCCAACTCACCTCTGAACCTTGATGGGTCCCTAGGAAAATGCAAGATGTCTAAGCAAGGAATACACTCACCAGATAATCTTTGAGGAAGACAGCAACCAGCTCTTAAATGGTTGTGTTATCTGAGTTTTATTTAACATTGTGAAATTAACTGGGCTTACGTATTTCCATTTCACAGATGGTAAATTAAAACTCAGAGATAGGGTCAGTATTTGCCCCATCCTGTACAGTGATTGAACCTGAGGTAACTTAAAATAAGTCAATAATCAAAAATCTTGGCTAAGTGTTGCCTTTTAAAATAACCGTCACATCTTAACCTTCAAGTGTTTTGGCATCACAAAGCTTTAAAATTGTTATCTAGTCCTTTTTTAGAAGTTAATTGCCACTCTACAAACCCAAATCCACAATCTTCTGCTTCTGAAGAGTAGCAGCATGTTGACAGGTTTGGAAAAATAAAAAGCATTTCAGCTTCAGTGAAAGCCTCATAACTGTGATTCATTCTCGTCAGCACCAAGCATAAATTGCCTCATCACCTCACCCTAAGTGCTTCAACTCCAACATGCAAAGTCCTCGAAGTACAATTTTTCTTAATAATTTGTTATATTCATAACACTGAGATTTTTGCCCAATTTCACTGGAGCATGAATCTGTCATCTGTTCTTTAAGCTTATTTCTTTTTATTCTTTTGAATAGCAAATGCAGTCAAATGTAGCATGCATGACTCTCCTTAAATAAGACGCATTGAAGAATTTATAGATATTTAGTGGAACACAGCAATCCTTTTATATCGATTTTTCCTGTAAGTAAAACAGACTTTTAGTGCAGGAGTTGATCAATCACAGAAATCTTTCCACTGGCTGGCTCTGTGTTGTTAAAATAAAATTACACTAGATCAACCTGCCAGAATTAATCTCCAACTATCACACCTCCATTATGGCTCTTTATTTTAGAATATTTATATAAAAGTCTAACTTGGGTTGTGAGTTTCTTGAAGAAAGGAGCTTTTCCTATCACTTGTCAAACCTCTCATAATTTCTCATGGCCCTAATGATCAAAATACAAAACTGAAGTGATTTCCCAGATGCCAAGAAAGAAGATTGAGGTGTAGATTATTTCTCCAAATAACTGACTTGTAAAAGGCTTAACTCTCACATATTTTATCTGACAGATTAAAATAACTTTAATTTATTGGCGTGCCTACTACATACCAGGACTTGTGCTATGGAATTCGTATAATTTATGTTCCCAAATACTCATCACAGCCCTGTGGAGTCAATATAACTATTTTCCCTTTAGAGTTTAGGAAATAAAGTTTAAAAAGGATACATACATGGTCCAAATCCTGATAAGAGTCAGTGTTGGAATTCACATATATTCACTGTTCAAAGGTAGTGTCTCTGCCTACAATGGGTGAACCTATGCAATGTACTTATGTTTACTACATCTTATGCATGTCATTTTTAAGAACTTTAATTCAGATAAGATAAATATTAACCTCCAAAATTATTATATGAAGCCACTGACATTTTTCCACTTAGTATAATACGTTTGAATGCTGCGTTGTTACTTGTAATATTTAAACTGACTTTTTAACTATATCCTGAGACTTCACACATTGGGGACAGAGCTGATACTCTTTGTATTAATCTCAGACATTATAGCCATCAATCCCCTTTATGTCATGTAGTAAGTGAAGACAAGTAATTGTCTGTCATATTTTGTAGTCTCACTGAGTTCATTCCTAGACATTAGTCTTCAAAGCTGTTGTGAAGTTGAAGTCTCTTAGTCTAATTTGAATAACAGGTGTGCAGGCTAATAGAAATTTTCTGTATAATAGAGGGTATTTTTTTCCTCCAAGAAAATCAACTTAAATTCCTTGTGGATAAGGATTCCAAAAATTGGTTGTTCCTTCTGAATCATCATGATTTATATGCAGAAAAACTTTATTTTCATTGTATGGAGGAAAAGTGTGAATCTGGGAGAGACCAAAAGATGAGATAATAAGAATGCATCATTTACAACAGATAAGGTTAAATAACTATTAACTTGCTAAAGATTCATACAACTAGTCAACTATTAATTGCTAACAGAAATCCAACATACCTTCAATACAAATGCCCAAGCTTGTGTGTGCCCCTCCACGCATGCACCCTGACTTCATAGGATTGCTATGTGTATAAAGCTCTTGATTTTTTTTCTCATGTATTTATTTAAGGTACAAAGTGTAAAGTAAAGATTTATTTCAACTAATCAGAAATGTTAGTTTCAATGATGACTGGCCTATCTTCACAGATAGCTTTTAATTTCTTAGGCTTTTATAGCAAGAGGAGGTGAGGATGTGGAGAAATCAGGACTTATACAGCTATCTGAAAAACAGTGTGAAGAATCATCAAAAAATTAAATATAGAACTTTGATATGATCCAGCAATCCTGGGTATAGATGAAAGAGGCAGAGACACAGGCAGAGGGAGGAGCAGGCTCCATGCAGGGAGCCCGATGTGGGACTCGATCCCAGGACCCCAGGATCATGCCCTGAGCCAAAGGTAGATGCTCAACTGCTGAGTCACCCAGGTGCCTCCAAAACATTGGTCTTGAAATATGTTTTCATTTAGCATATATGGTTTGGAAATTACTGTTTCTATTTAACATTTTAAATATCATAGAACATGTGTGTGGATGAATCTTAGATGCAAATTATTCAGTAAAAAGGAATATAATATGGAAACACACTATACAACATTAAATAATAACTATGGAGATTTTTAAAAGAAGTAAAAATAAGTGGTATGTAAATCTAAGAAGAAAAGCAAAAGGATAAAAAACAAGAACAAAAAATAACTTCAAAATAATGATTATCTCTTGAGCAAAGGGAGACAGAGGAAGAAATTGGGGCCAGGAAGGGCAAGAAGGGAAACAGAGTATTGGTAATACCCTAATTGTTCAATTTGGCAGTTGCGTCTGGAGTGTTCAATATTACAATACGTATGTTTACTAAAATATTCACTTGTGTGTTCCAAATATTCCATAAAAAAAATATAAATAGAGGCACCTGGGTGGCTCAGTTGGTTAAGCATCTGCCTTCAACTTAGGTCATGATCCCGAGGTCCTGGAATCAAGCCCCACATCGGGCTCCCCCCTCAGTGGAGAATCCGCTTCTCCCTCTGCCCCTTACACCCCTAATCCCCACTAGTGCTTTCTCTCTCACTCATGCTCTCTCTCTTTCTTAAATAAATAAATAAATAAACAAACAAACAAATAAATAATAAATAAAACCTTTAAAAATATATAAATATATTGAAAAGCATATGTGAACACTAAAATATATTTAACGACATATTCCATGTTCCCAACTTAAAGAAAATAAGTGTCTAAATATAGAAGACATTTTTTAGTTACATAATAAAAAGGACCATGTGAGCAAGAAAAGTAATACGAAGCTGAAGTGTGTGTTTTCCCAAATTAGGTTATATTTTGAACTTTTTCTATTCCTTCCCATTTTTTATCCTTCCAATCGTTGTGAATAGTAAATTGTGGTAATAGATAAGTCAAAGACTGCTAGGTTCAGAAATAAGATCTATGGGTTTAGGCCCCCTTTTTTTCTAGCTATTTGATATTGGGATAATTACTTAGTTTTCTTGAATTTCAGATACCACGTCTCTAAGACGAAGAGGTTTGACAAGAGGGAGCTCAGCTATCTAACCTGCGTTCCATGAATTTATATAAGGTAAGTGGCCCAAGTCTGATTCTTAGTGTCTCACCCTCTCTATTTTTATATCGTGGTCTAAGAAGTATTTACCAAAATATTTATCAAATATTATTCACTTTAGCAAGTGAATGTTCTCCAATCACATCTCTTACCCATAAGGATGCCTTTACCTTCTGTTCCTTGGAGAAGTGGAATAATGACAGGACCAAAGGTCGGGCACACAACAAATTTTTTGTTGTGTCTTGTTTTAGCCTTTTTACCTTGTTAGGCCTGAATTTTCAATGGGATCTCCTAAGAGACTTCTGGTTTATTCTTCCCAGGAAGAATGTGCTTTGTTTTCTGGATAACTACAAATGCCCACTTACTGAGGACAAGAAATTATTGAGGGGATCTCAAGTTATTTTTCAACAGTAGCTTCAAAAACAGAAGTTAGGGCAGCTCTGGTGGCTCAGCGGTTTAGTGCCGCCTTCAGCCCAGGGCCTGATCCTGGAGACCTGGGATCGAGTCCCACATCTCCCTGCATGGATCCTGCTTCTCCCTCTGCCTGTGTCTCTGCCTCTCTCTCTCTCTCTCTCTCTCTCTCTCTCTCTCTCTCCCTGTGTCTCTCATGAATGATTAAATAAATAAAAATCTTAAAAAAAAAAAAAAAACAGAAGTTAATGTCACAAACTTCCAAGATGGCAGGCAGTGGGAGAATTGGAGAATTGGAATGGAATTTCTTTTCCATATTTCCTAGCAATTTACAAACCAATTAAAGAAAGTAAAGAGATACAAAAATAAAATTGTACTCCATATAATAAGAATTTGCTTCACTAATCTTGCCACTAGTAAGATTGAGAAGCAAAAATATTACAGTTTTTAATTGACCTTCATTTGGGTTTTCCTGCTATTCAAGTGCAACATCCTTCAGCTGCTATTTCTCATGGCAGGGAAACATTTTTCAGCCTTCTGCCCACCTTTTTTTTTCCCCCCCCTGATGAGACAAGACTTGTACTTCCCTGTTCTATTCCTCCCTTCTCCTCTCCCTCATTCTTAGCATCTTCAGGAGAAGACATCCCTCTTTCACGGGTCCAAACTATAATAGGTACTGTGGCAAACGCTAGTTGGTAGGACAAACCAGGATTTGAAGACCAGCTCCACTCCTCCTGGTTGTGTAGTCCTGAGAAAATTACATAGGGTCTCACTTGAGTCATTAACTATCAGATAAATACATGAGACACAGGCAGTTAACTCATAGCAAGTCAACATCTTACGAATAAATGCCGAATATTGCCTTAGTAGCTATTTCCCCCATTCTGATGAAGAAAACATTCAATATATTTTCCTGCAGGCCTCTACTACTGCCATAATAACCTACCTTAAAACTCAACGGATACTAACTTTGCTGGGATCATAATAGATTTAGCTGTTTCAAATGCACCTGTTAATGAGGAAATAAAACTGGTGACTCAGGTTGGAGATTGTTTTGTGTAGCAGATGTTATGACAAGAGAGTAAAAAAAAAAAAAATCACAAACGAGTTCCTAGTTGGTGGGGATTATTCAACCTAACCTATTCTGTTCAGAGAGGCAATTGAAAAGTGTCATGGGCATTGACATCGATCGAGGAATTTCAGCACTGTGATAAACTCTGTTTTAGATGTCTGTTGTAAAATCGTTCATTTTAGCAGATATCTCAGCAAATCAGCAGTACTTTGTGTAGTGCCATTAGAATACCTCCAGGCTAAATCCCTCTTTCTTCTTTTTTAGCATTTGTTATCACAGATTGTGTGCACACAGATTTCTCAGGGCTAAGTGACCCATACAAAGTGAGCTTTACATCTGCCTTTGCATCATCTGTTTCCGCCTGCATTGCTCACCCTTCACCTGCCATGATCTGGGAACCTGGATCACACCGGCGTATTTTTCCTCGTATGTCCCACCTATGCTGCTGCTGCTGCTGCAATCACTCTTGCCTTATATTATGGCCTAAATATGATGAAAGGAAACAAGAGCAAACATATTGTTTGCCACATCTGAGGTAGACACACTCTAAATTGAACCCTGAGGAGTCCCTCGTCCTCCCACCCATTATCAGTCAATGCCCCTATGGAGTCCCCACTCCTTCAATGTGTTCAGTTATCTGTGACTTTCTTCTAATAAATAGAATATGGCAAAGGTGATAGAATGTCACTCTTATAATTTCATTATATTATATGACTCCACCTGAACGAGCTGGAAAGAAAGATTCGCCTGCTGGCCTTGAAGAGGAAAATGGCCATGTTGTGAACTATAGAAAGGCTACCTGCAGAAACCCGCAGTGACCTCTGGGACCCAAGGACAGCTCCCCACTGACAGCCACCATTAAAAATAATAGGGTGGCATCCCTAATGAAACTAATTCTCTCCAAAATGTGATAAAGATTGAGACTAGAACTACATAAAAACAAAGCAAAAGGCACCCATTTCCTTTAAGTTAACATTTTCCTTAGGATGCAGTCATGAGAGTACCTTAAAGTTGCTTGATGTTTTAACTCCTGATCACTCCATGGCATTCTGCACATGTATGTGTGCATAAAAGAATACAGATAACTTGATGCATCATTTTCAAAGAGTTAAGTTTATTTAAATATGTGCTACTTGGAAGTAAATATTTGTAAACCATTACCAGTAGGCTTTATTTTGGCCATGGGTCTAGAAATTCTATGATGGTTGGTAAGTCTTGGTGCTAAACTCTCTACAAGAGTGACAATATCAAATTTTTGCACTCATATTTGAGACAGCATTAGGCTTTCATATAAGCTCAGTGAGTGTTTTCTTTTTTCCATCATTCACCCCCTCTGACCTGGCCTTATATTTTCAAGTTTCAGTTTTGGACTTCGCTACATCAGTCAAATTCTTACTTACATAAGACATGCAGATGCTAATTGAAGAGTATGGAGGTGAGCTTTGTATCTGATTAACACAGATAATTGGAGTTTTGCTGAGAACAATTTGTACCCTAGCACTTCAGCATTGTTTGGGGAGTATTAAATCCTCATAATATTGTTTCAAAGCGGGTTTGCAGTGTTCTTTTTTAGCAGTGTGTTCAGACAGATGAAAAATGAAGCCTGACACAAAATTGACTTGCTTTACATCCCACAATTATAAATTTTGTTTGCTGACAGTATGTGTGGAGGGTAGAGAGGGGAGAGGTATCTATATCCCGACTCCCATGACTTCTGTCATTCAATGTCTCTCTCAAAGTCATAAACTAAATCAGATCTAGATAATACAAACTAAATTTTGTATTGTATTGTATTGTCTTATATGTAGTAATATCTTTCCTTAATTTGATTCTGAGAGGCAGTTGATGATAAAACACTTCATTGATCTAAAAACCATTCTTTTAAGGGAAAAATAAATATTAAAAGATTGAGACCCACTTAGATTATAAACAGGTTAAATGTAAAAAAAAAAAAAAATGTTCCTTTGCATGAAAGTAATGCAGTACATATTTATCTCCCCTACTACATAGTTAACTCCTAGAGAGTAAAAACTGAATATTTGATTCAATTTCCATTATTCTACATGGTGAGGAAATAGGAAAATAATTACTAATTTCAAGTATAGGCTCACATTTTTAAAAGCAAGTATATGTCTAGTGTTTTTTTTTTAAGATTTTTTCTTTTTTTATATTTTATTTATTTATTTATGAGAGACACACAGAGAGAGTCAGACACACAGGTAGAGGGAGAAGCAGGCTCCCTGCAGGGAGCCCAATGTGGGACTTGATCCTGTGTCCCCGGGATCATGCCTTGAGCCAAAGGCAGATGCTCAACCACTGAGCCACCAGGCGTCGCTATATCTAGTTTTTCTAAAGAACAGGGCTTGGGATCATAAAGCCAGGTTCTACAATCTTTTATGAACTAATTGTTTTCCTGACAAGCTTGTGCCCTATGAAGTAGCTGAGTGAGTGAACCTACATAGCTGTAACATTGGGGGCTGAGGTTAGTTTTGGGCGAGTTAGCATGAGAGGGAAGACATTCTCTCTGGTACATCCATGATGCACCATATCCTGAGGTGGACATCTGCATGAGGGCAGGGGCAAGCAGGGAGAGACCTGGAATCTTTGGACAAGAGTAAGTACGTGGATTTCTGCCTGTATTTGGGAAAAGATGCATTGATTAAGAGATACTGGATCTTAAAAAAAAAAAAAAGAGAGAGAGAGAGAGAGGTACTGAATCGTTTGTGAATCTGGATATAAGTGAATTACAGGCTTGACTGAAGTGTCCCATCTAAGTACAGAATTAGAAAAAAAGGGGGGGTTTGAATAATTATTTTCTCAATCTTCAAAGAAGTATGGTAATTAGTATCATTCAAGATACATAAAAGATAAATTAATTAGTTATATGCAATGAATGACTTTGGTTATTAGGGTATAATTATTTTTCAGACACTGGTTGAAAAGTGAATTATGAGGCTTGTTGTTCCAATATTCAAATATCTCCACATTTAATTGTCCACAATTCTATTGAGCAGTTGCAATGACATTATTCTCAGTAGGGAATGAGAGATTGAACCAGATCCATGTAACTCCTAATCCTCAACTTACTTTTCTTAGGTTTCTATTTATATTCCAATTAGTTAATATACAATGTAATACTAGTTTCAGGTATAGGGTTTGGTGACTCAACACCTCCATATAAAACGTGGTGCTCATGACAAGTGCACTCCTTAATCCCCATCACCTATTTATGCCATCCCCCCCACTTCCCGTCTGGTAGCCATCAGTTTGTTCTTTATAATTAAGAGCCTGTTTCTTGGTTTGCCTATCTCTCTCTCTTTTTTCCTTATGTTCATTTGTTTTCTCTTAAATTCCACATATGAGTGAAATTATATGGTATTTGTCTTTCTCTGACTGACTTATTTCACTTAGCATAATCTACATCATTGCAAATGGCAAGGTTTCATTATTTTTATGGCTGAGTAATATTTCATCATTTATATACTACTTCTTCTTTATACACTCATCATCTGGTAGACACTTGGGCTATTTCCATAGTTTGGCTATTGTAGATAATGCTACTATAAACATTGGTGTGCATATATCCCTTTGATTTAGTAGTTTTTTATTCTTTGGGTAAATACCTAGTAGTGCAATTGCTGGATCATAGGATAGTCCTCACCAACACCTGCTGTTTCTTGTGTTGTTAATTTTAGCTACTCTGACAGGTGTGAGTGATATCCCATTGTAGTTTTGCTCTGCATTTCTCTGATGATGAATGATGCTGAGAATTGTTCATGTATCTGTTGGCCATCTGTATATCTTCTTTGAAAAAATGTCTACTTATGTCTTCTGCCCATTTTTGGTTAGAATGTTTGCTTGTTTGGTGTTGAGTTAGATCTTCATATATCTTGGATACTTTATCAGATGTGTCATTCACAAATATCTTCTTCCATTCTGTTGGGTGCCTTTAGTTTTGTAAATTGTTTCCTTCACTTTGTAGAAGCTTTTTATTTCAATGAAGTCCCAGAAGTTTACTTTTGCTTTTGTTCCCTTTGCCTCAGGAGACCTATCTAGAAAGAAGTTGCTACCTCTAATGTCAAAGAGATTACTCTTTGTGTTCTCCTCTAGGTTTTTAATGGTTTCAGGTCCCACATTTAGGTCTTTAATCCATTCTGAGTTTATTTTTGTGTATGTGTATGGTGTAAGAAAATGGTCCAATTTCAATCTGTAATATGTTCCTGTCCAGTTTTCCAAACACTATCTGTTGAAGAGACTGTCTTTTTCCATTGGATATTCTCTCCTGTTTGTTGAAGATTAATTGATCATATACTTGTGGGTTCATTTCTGTTTTCTCTCCTTTTCTATTGATCTACATGTCTATTTTTGTGCCACCCTCATACTGTTCTGATCACTACAACTCTGTAGTAGAACTTGAAGTCTGCAATTGTGATGCCTCCAGCTTTGCTTTCATTTTTAAGGTTGCTTTGGCAGGGTCAAGACCTTTTAATAGATCATGAAATCAATTTAGTGGTCATAACTTTTTTGTAGTACTTGAAAAGAATAGAAGAGAGTAGGATAAGGTAGAAAATATCTAAATATATCACACATATGGGACGCCTGAGTGGCTCAGTAGGTTAAGCGTCTGACTTCAGCTCAGGTCATGATCCTGGTGTCCTGAGATGGAGCCCTGTATCAGGCTCTCTGCTCAGCAGATGCAGCCCTGCATCAGGCTCTCTGCTTCCTCTGCCGCTGAGCTCTCTCTTTCAAATAAATAAATAAAATCTTTTAAAAAACTTTAAAAATAAATATATCACATATAGTCATGGAAAAGGTTATTAACAAAGTGAAAGTTTGTTCCACTGGAGTTATACTTCTGTAGAATAGGGATACATGTAAATGCAAAATGCACTTTTACTGCAGGCTGTGGTAAAAATGCCAAAACACAGCATCAACATATCATTGTCTGAACTGAGAAGGGAAGGTGAAAAGACAGGATTTCACCATATTAGAAAAATAAAATGCAGAGAAGAAACTTTGTCATTGAATTTAATACCGCCCAAGACAGAATCCACTCATTGGGAAAGTAAAATAAATCAAATAAAACCCAAAGAGCAAAGACAAACAAAAGCCATTCTGTGGCCCAGAGAGTCAATCTGGAGATCACTGGGGCTCTCTGATGTTGAAAGATATGTTCTTCCCAAACCATTCTAATTCTGGGATTACTGAGTAAAAGCTCTGATGAAAAAAATATATATATTCTTACCTATGTATCTTCCTACTTGGAGGTAATATCCTGGATCTGCTCTCAGACATCCTCATCTTTGAGCAGGAATGTTTCCTACTACAAACAGAAACAGGTGGACTCCATGTTTTTCTATCTCTCAGTTGAATTTAGTTTGTGGAAGTCTGTACCAGAACATTATTGTATCTGAGAAGGAATGAGAACACCATTTGCTATGAGTGAGAACGGCTCATAAATTCAGAATTATTTCCCTCTGATTGGTAGTAATTTTACTCCTAAGGCCGACTTCACCATCTTCATCAGCTGTAATAATTGTGTTGAATTGCAAGTTCTCTGAGATAAATAATACAAGACGGACTACATGACATAAGCTTTAAAGTGTTTCTTAGGACAAAGCTAAAGAATCGGGTAAAAAGTGCTTTCATAAAAGTGTATATTTCAGTAAAAAATGAAAACAAAACAGCAGGGAAATGTGAGAAGCATAGAAATAGCACAACAATCACTTTATTTTTTTTGTTTGTTTTTTTAACAATCACTTTATATCCCTCAGATATATAGCAAACCCCTCCTGGGGAAGAATGCTCTCCAATCAATGAACTGCAGATGATGTTTCCCAACAAAGCCCCCAGCAGCATACACTACTTTCTATTTATATATCTCCCTATGTGAAGTATATGACATTCAGACAAATGCTATACTAAAAAGTATTCCAGAATTTTGACTCTGATTCTTTCTAATTTGGTACTGACCTTTTTAATTCTAACTTTTTGTATTCGAAAATTAAAGGGTAAGGTAGGAGTAGGAAAGGATGGGTAGAAATAATACTATATGCCTTATAGTGTTATGAGAATTAAATGAAAAAATATATGAAAATAAATTAGTACTGCGTGTCATACAGTCATCTCTTAATAAGGGACACATCACTTTTTAAAATAAATTTATTTTTTATTGGTGTTCAATTTGCCAACATATAGAATAACACCCAGTGCTCATCCTGTCAAATGCTCACCTCAGTGCCCATTATCCAGTCACCCCTACCCCCCGCCCACCTCCCCTTCCACTAGTTTGTTTCCCAGAGTTAGGAGTCTCTCATATTCTGTCTCCCTGACACATCCCTTTTAAAACTATGGCAATTATTATACATCTGCTATAAACAATGGAATATGTACATAATCACAGGATAAACCCCATCCATCTGGAACTCATTCATTTATTCATTTTCGAGTACTTATCATGTGTGTCTCTAATGGGGATTAGTGCATGAATAAAACATGCTTCCTACCACCTATCTGTTTACCAGGGGATAAAGATATGCAAACAAATAACCATATGCGTTGTGATGGAACTATAATCTTATAATTGGGGAAATATAAAATGCAATAAAAACAGAGACAAGAAAAAATGAAATACAACTCCTGAAAGGAGTATTATCTTGGTCTATTTCCACTTTAGTAGGTGATTTGTGAAATGTTTAGAACATAGGTCAGAAAAATAAGGTAGAGAAGAAGCACAACAGCAAATTTTCCTCTCCCTCTCTTTCTTTTTCTGATGATCCTTTGTCTTAGGCGGCAGCTGTCCAGGATAGTGAGAGGGCAAAAGAGGTGTAAGGGTAATAATTGTTCAACCCCCAGGGTACCGAGGTGCTTTCCTTATATGATTTAATTTACCCTTATTATAAATCTATGTGTTGGGTAAAAGTATCTAATGTGTTGTGTTGGATAAAAATATCTAATTTTTCAGGTAAAAATAAAATAAAACCCTGTGTTAGCTATTGGTTTTACTTGGCACAATCCTCACAAACTATTTCTTTCTGCGACAGACCTGCTGTCTTCGAAAAAAAAGAAGGCCCATGTTTACACTGACTTGGTAATTGGATTGGAAAGGGAATTAGGGCCAAGCTGGTACAATTATTTATTTTTCTGGATTTTCTGCTGGAGCTGGTGTGAAAATTGAGATATTTAAGGGTGCAGCTTAGAGCTGAGAGTAGCGCCGTCAGTATTGTATGAAAGGATGAAGGCTGGAGGACCTGGAAGAGAATTAAAGGTGTAGATGAAAGAGAGCTCTGTTGGTATTGAGTACCATTTATTGGTCTCTATAGTCCCTTGCTCTGGCCACATCCTGTCACTTCTTACTTCAACTTTGCAAGGAAGCTCAGTACCTTTTCAATCGATACCCTAATACGTACGCTAGTAAGAAGTTGAACTTCTATCAGTTTCCACTGAAACAATATGTGGACCATGGATAAGAATTCTAATTTGATTCCAAGTTTGTTTGGTTTCAAAGCCCATGAGTGTCTCTTTGTATAAGAATATTTCATAGTCCTTCTATATAAAGTTGGCTCCTGGGAATTCTCATAGCCCCTGTAGTTTGCTCCTGGACAACTATCTTTTAGTATCTTTAATTGTTAGTCTACTGATATAACTTGCATAATATTGCAATGAATGCTGTAAGTTTTCTCCTTAAGATTCAAGGGGAAGAGATATTTAGAAAAGAAAAAAAAAAAAAAAAAAAACTGTTTCCACAGTGGTTGTACCAATTCTCAAGTGGCTACCACAGGAGCTCTAGGTCCCTGGCTTTAAAACCACTATCTCAGATGAATTGGACCATTATAATATCTTGTAGTAGAGGAGCATAAGCTGTACTTCTGGATCATCCAGGAATCCATTGAAACAAACTTTATTCTTTTTTTCTCAATTTTTGAAAAAAAAATTTAAAGTTTTTATTTGAATTCCAGTTAGTTAACATAGATATTAAGTTCAGATATATGATTTAGTGATTCAACACTACCACATGAAATCCAGTGCTCATCACACCAAAACCTGATTCTTTATGTAGATTTTATCATCTTTATATGATTTCACTAAGAAAGCTGTGAATCTCATTAAGCTAGATCTCTAGAGATAAATATACATATTATACACTGTAATATTGTAATTTATAAAAAGAAATATTTGGTTTTAACCTTCATTTCTGGCAAAGAGCTCCTAAAATCGTTGGCAATCTACATGATTTTCCTCTGTGAGTTGCAAAATGAGAAAACTCTGTATATTTTCAATGGTGTTACCCACCCCCAACATGGACTCTCTTATTCTTAGTGGTTGTCCTACATATTTAGGGGCTAGATGGCCTTCATCACTCCTCCATACTACTAACCTTGTTAACGCTACATGTCACATTGTGTTTAGTATATGATAGACACTGAATAAATATTTATTATATACATTTATGACTTAAAGTCTTTAGGACATACCCAGCCAAACTATCAAACTGTTCTAGGACATTTTCACTATATATAAGAGATGAGATAATTTCTAAACTCTTTGTTTAGAAAGACCTTTAAGACCTTTAGAAAGGTCTTATTTTATTTTTACCTGAAAAATTAGATACTTTTATCCTGTGAAATCAAATTACAAAGTAAAACTCTTTTCTGGCCAGCTTTGTGGCCACAGGTAAGTTCGGATGTGATTCTTCCCCTCTAGGAGCTTGAAAAGGAAATAAAAAACCTGTGTATAGTTAAATAAGAAAATGAGATTTATATAACAGGACATTCTTGTGCAGAGGGAAAAGGAAGGAATTTCAGAAGCATTATGAGCAAAATCAGGGGATATATATTAGTTGGGTGATGAGAGAGAAGTCAACCACATTAGTTAGAATAAGCATCTCAATTGATATTTTGTAAAAAAAAGTTGGAAAGTCTATATGAGAGTCAGATTGAGGATAGATTTGTATGCAAGGATAAGATGATCTGACTACATTCATTAGGCAAATATGAATTAATAGAAATCCTATAGGAAGCAAGATACATGATAAGAGTAGTTTTAGAGGGAGATCATTTGTTTGCTAAATACAATAAGGTGTTGAGAAAAAGGGTAAACATTAAAATGCTACCTCGGGTGTCTAGTTATTAACTGTTATAGTATGAAAGACACAAACTGATATATTAAGGCTAGGTCTCACCACAAGAAAATATTTTGGGTTCTATCATGAGAAAAAAAAAGTTCACTTTTGGATCATAGCAGATAAAAGATGTCTAGAACTTGTGTTTTACAATATGTTATTAAATTTCATTTACTCTTATGTTCTTGTTCTTTAGTGTTCGAACTTTTCTTTTTATTTTTTTCTTTCCAGGACCACTTTAGGATGTTACATTTGAGTGGGCAACTACACACACATTCATACAAATATTGATTTACTCTGAGTTGTATAGAAATCACCTTGGTAGGAGCAAAAATCTTTCCTCAAAGGAAAGAATCCACTTAAACTACACAACCAGGGGGATACATACTATAACCTTATTCTTCTTTCTTTTTAAGCTCTTATTGGGACTACCCATTGAGTAACCAAGTGGAAGCCAGAGGCATGGAAGCTCATTGATCTGCTTAATAAAAGTCAGCCTCCCAGTATAAAAACCAACATGGAAAAGAATAAAGAGTACATGTAGATGACAAAATAAAAGGCATTTAGTCTTAGTGTGTGGGTACATGAATGCACACACACACACACACACACACACACACTACTATTTATCAGTCACAGGTGCGGAATTCCCTGCTTGGTTGCAACATGAGATTTTCTGGCATCAAAAGAGTCATATTAGCTGTAGAATGTTTTTATTTTTTTATTTTTTATTTTTTAAAGATTTTATTTATTTATTCATAGAGACACACAGAGAGAGAAAGAGAGAGAGAGAGAGAAGAGAGAGAGAGGCAGAGACACAGGCAGAGGGAGAAGCAGGTTCCATGCAGGGAGCCTGACGTGGGACTCCATCCAGGGTCCCCAGGATCACACCCCAGGCTGCAGGTGGTGCTAAACCGCTGCGCCACCGGGGCTGCCCTGTAGACTGTTTTTATTATCATTTTAAGCAAATATATGGCTGTATATCACAGCCTTTGTAGGGACCATGTCTGACTCTAGAGGTCTTAACATCACTGCCTGACAGAAAGAGAAAGACAATAGGCCAAAGAAAATGAGTGGCCAGCAACAGAGTTGAGTTTCCTTGCAGATCTGCTACTTAATTTCTTATTAACTCTGGATAAATCACTTATGTGCTCTTAAATTTTTGCTTTTGTAAAGTAAATTGTTAGTGTAGATTATCTCTAATCTCATCTAGTTCTAAATTCAGTGATTTTTGAGTTAGTGTTTCAAGAAGACCTACTACTGTTTCTTTAAATAAAAACCAACATTTAATTTTCTCTCTTCTCCTTTCTGCCTGTATTTGTGGACTCCCATTTATACATGACCCTTTGTACATTCTTTAAAATTGTCTTAATTGCATAAATTGGAATTAAAATTATGATAGATTAATACTGATATAATTTTGAAACAACCAGTTTTAATAGCTTCAAATACTTCAAGAAATTCAAGAAACAGGCTATTAAACTCAAAGTTCATAAAGAATTCCAATCTCCAACTTCCTGGGCCCTTCCTGGGTAAGGAGCTTGGAAGTGACCCTCTATCCTAACAATAAGTAAAACACTGAATTAACTGAAAAATGAACAAGTTCTCTTGGATCTGTAAGATAGGGGAGCACACATAGCAAATCACCATTCCCAAGATTGGAGAGACAGAGAGAAAAATACTGGCTTACACAGTCAGAAATTCATGGGAACCCGCGTCCAGGTAGGAAAAATCTGCAGATATTGGTGAATTTATGTGGGGCTCAGTGTGGACAATTCAGAGTGACAAACTCTAGGAGGCCCCTGCTGTGGGGAGGATCCTCACAATTTTATGATTTACCTCTATGAGCTCAACGAGGTTCACACAGTACACATACAGGAAAAAATCTGCTGGTGCTTCTGGAAGGAGGGGAAAAGGACCCACTTTGAAATATGCCGGAATACTCTTTTTTAACAAGTCCTGCTTTCAGGGGAAACCAGTTAACTAGGGACTCACCTGCTGGGGTACTATCAGAGCCTAACTGACCTAGGAACACCCAACCCCAGCCTACTGTAGCCAGCTCTCCCCTTAAAAGAGGGAGGATAAAAACCCTGAGAAACACTTGTAAAGTTTATAGTTTAGAGGCACAAGCTCACTAAAGGATGGAGGCCTAATCATAAGGCCAGAGAATACTTGCCCTGCCCTCACACCCCATCAGTGCATTACTAAAGGCCTATTTATAGCAGCTCTTTTTACCCAGTACATAGTGTCTGTCAAGCAAGAAAAAAATTACAAGGCATACCAAAAGGCAAAAAAACACAATTTAAAGAGATAAGACATCCAAACCCAGACATGCCAAGGGTGTTAAATAATACCAATCTCCCCAATTTTGTATAAGAAATTACAAACATGATGATTACATGCACATTTTTAATACTTCAAAATATTAAGAGTAGCTGTGTGTGAAAAGAGTTATGAGTGATTTTATTTTCTTTATTACATTCTTTTATGAAAGTATATTTCTGTTACGATGAGAAAAAACCATAATGTAGTATAATAGCTTCATAAAAAACAATTTATTGACATTAACAAAGAATGGAGATGTCAATAAAATTCCTATTTTATTAACTACCATAAAAATTGCATTTGTAATATTTTAATACATTAACAAACTCAATAAGATTCTCAAAATTAATAGAAGTAGAATGAAAAACTGCAAATATAATTTCACTTTATGATACTTAGAACAAGTAAAAAAAATATGCTAAAGCTATTTATAGACTAAATATCCATTAACAATATAAAGAGGATAAATGCCAGTATTTCTACTAAGACTTTCTACTAAAGGAAAGAAAAAGAAAGATGCATTATCACTGAATAGGGAAATATTATTTTTTTTGAGATATTGTCGAACATTATTGGTTTAGCCATACACACAAAAAAAAATCATAAGATCAGTAATACTTGCATTTTTTAATTTCTTCATCAGAACTTACTTTGAAATCTGTAATATCGGCCAAAAATAATTTTTAAGTATGACACAAAACAAGAAATGTTGTAAATTATTCAAAAAAGAAGAGACAAAAATACTGTGTTCACTGATAACTCCTGTTATTCCAAAAATTTTCTCCAAGCTCCACACATCCATTTTTCACATACCAATGTACATAGGAGTTGTTCTATAGGATTGTTTGGGTATCCTAAAAATGTAACAGAATCCTTTCTTTTAGCAAGATTGAAATATAAGAGATGTTCCTCAAAACCTTATTAAACAATGAATGAATGACACGATGTAAGGTTTAAATATAGAAATTTTACAATAAACTTCCTGGGGACCTAGAATTTTGCTTTCCAACAAATCTATTTTTGTGAGATACTGTACCTCCTACACACAGTTTATAGTTTCCATGCATTGGGGACTACATATAGTGTTAGCTAGTACTTGTCAAAATTATGTTAAAGCTACAGGATCCTTAGTAATAGTTTCCGTGGGGAACAGAAAATCCCATCTTCATAAACATGTTATAACTATGTATTGGTTTGTAGAGTGGGATCCTCCTTGTCTCCATTCTCTTACATTCAAAGATACTTCGATGATCAACTCTCCTGGATGATGCTCATTAGTTTAACTTATTCATTCATTTATTCACTCTATCATGAATATTTATTTAATTTAAAAAACCTCTTAAAAAGGTAACAAGTTGGTGATTAAAAATAAAATAAATCTATAATAGGATTTTCATCAACTCCAAAGGGCCACTTCCACTAACTCCAAAACGTTCTCACTGATAAGCTACCTAAAGGAACTTCATAAATCTGGTTATAAACTATTTTGCTGTCAGGAAGAAATCCTGACTTCACCTTTTTCCGACTAGTGAAAGCTCATTGAAGTAAGGAATTTATACTGTCATGTTTCTTTATTGTTAAAAAAAAACCTCAAAAATGTTCATTTCTAGATTTAGCTTCATCTCAATTTTCAAAACCATTGCAAAGAAAAGACTTCATGAAAATCTAAAACATCGCCAGGAGGGCAATTATAGTGTACACACGTTTTGTCTCACCCATAATTTTGGAGGTGTTTTATCTAAACCCACTTGGGTCAAATATAAGATTTAGTTTCCTTTTCCACTTTGGACTCTAGCTCTCCATTTACATGTTTTACTTTATAATTTGTGTTTTCCCTCTGTGGCAAGCAATACCTATGTGTATCAGTTAGCTCCTTTTACATTCTTACTAGATAACAAATGTCTCTTCTACTTAAATATTTTGAGACCCATTTCATGGCCAACCTTGAAACAAAATTAGGTGGCACTGTGGATTTTTTTATTCCACTTATGTGATCATTCATACATTCTATTGCACTAATATTATTTGTGATTGATTACATGGTAACATACTAAATTTCTCTGGGGAATTATGTAATGCATGGCTATTTGCCCTTCTTACCTTATAAGTCAGAAAACTCTGAATGCCAAAACTATCTTCCAACAAGGGTTTCAGTAAAGATTGTGAATTTGTGTAAGAAAGAACCTTATTTTTCACATGCTAAGAAAAAGTTTTCTGCTGAAATATTACCATGATTGTAGTTCTTTTGTAACAATATTAAATATACTTTTGGCTCTGGCTTTCTTGTTTTTTAACAATTTCAATATCAGTGCTATTGATATTAGTTGCCCTGAATGACATGAGTAACTCTTCAATAGCAATTGTTATAGGGTTATCTTAGCAAAGTTATGACAGGAGGACAGAGATGATTTTTTTTTCTTTCTTTTTTTAAAGATTTTATTCATTTATTCATGAGAGAGAGAGAGAGAGGCAGAGACACAGGCCGAGGGAGAAGCAGGCTCCATGCAGGAAGCCTGACCTGGAACTTGATCCTGGGACTCCAGGATCACACCCCAGGCTGAAGGTGGCACTAAACCACTGGGCCACCTGGGCTGCCCCAACGTAGATGATTTCTAAGCCTTTTTGTTAGTCTATTATTCTCTAAATATATTTCCCATCCATGAATTTCCTATTCAGCTGACTGGAAACAATTGCATTTGGCATTTCTTTCTTTCTTTCCTTCTTTCCTTCTTTCTTTCTTTCTTTCTTTCTTTCTTTCTTTCTTTCTTTCTTTCTTCTTTCTTTCTTTCTTTTTTTTTTTTTGCATTTGGCATTTCCTTGAGTCTCACAGGTACAGAGGAAAAAGAATCTAGAACTCAGTGTTGACTGACAGGGAATAGTTTCTAAGTAAGTTGCCCAATTTAAAAAATAATAATAATAATAATTCGTGGTTCCTGAGAAATATACACTAACAGAGAATTCTGAAAGGAATATTTAAATGCGATTCCTACTTAATTTTAAACATTGTTATATGGTAAAATTTTTAGGATGGGAATTGCCTAGCTTTAGTTTCAACTGCGCCACCAAAGAAATAAATATCAACACACAAAAAATGTATGTGAGACAGAGTAAGTGTGACAAAGAGCTTTGTTAGTGGTTTCTAGAGAGGGCTCGTGTGTTGGAATTAGTAGGTCCTGCCAGAATTAATTGGTCAGGGTCTCTATGATTACAATAAGAATTTGCTACATTTTTTTTACAAAAGGAGTGAAGAAGAGCCTGTTCTATGATGCATCAACCCCTTTACTCACTTCTAGAACATGACAGACTCAAGGAGGTGGAGAAATATATTAATGAAGTTTCTTCAGAGAGCTATGTTTACTCTAAACCTCCTTATGGGCTGCCTTCCATGATTACTGATAGGACTTCAAGAAATCCACTTGGATAGATTTCTTTTCTTTTTTTTTTTTTCTTTTAGATTTTATTTGTTCATGAGAGACACACACACACACAGAGAGAGAGAGAGAGAGAGAGAGAGGCAGAGACACAGGCAGAGGGAGAAGCAGGCTCCATGCAGGGAGACCAATGAGGGACTTGATCCTGGGACCCCAGGGTCACGCCCTGGGCGGAAGGCAGGCACCAAACCATTGAGCCACCCAGGAATCCCTGGATAGATTTATGTTCTTAAGATTGTATTTATTTATTTATTTGATAGAGAGAGAGAGAGAAAAGAGAGCACAAGCAGGGAGGAGGAGTGAAAGAGGGAGACGTAGGCTCCCCAGTGAGCAGGGAGCCTGATGTGGGGCTCAATCCCAGGACCCTGGGATCATGACCTGAGCTGAAGGCAGATGCTTAATTTACTGAGCCACCCAGATGCCCTGAATAGATTTAAAATATGCTTTTTGAAGTAGGGATCACAAGGAACCAATGCCTTACACATGCCTAAGTAAGCTAAAGTGTTCTCTGGTGGGTCACTTACTAATCATCTTCTTTATGTTGACCATTTCTTCACTTAGAAATAATTTTCTTTTTTAAAATTTAAATTCGACTTACCAACACATAGCACCCAGTACTCATCACATCACATGCTCTCCTTAGTGCCCATCACCCAGTCACCCCATCCTCCCACCCACCTCCCCTTCTGCAACCCTTTGTTTGTTTCCCAGAGTCAGAAGTTTCTCATTATTTGTCCTCCTCTCTAATTTTTCCTCACTCAGTTTCCCCTCCTTCCCTTATAGATCTTGCACTATTTCTTATATTTTATGTATGAGTGAAACCATATGATATTTGTCCTTCTCCAATTGACTTACTTCACTCGGCATAATACCCTACAGGCCCATCCACATCGAAGAAAATGGTGGGTATCCGTCCTTTCTGAGGCTGAGGAATATTTCATTGTGTACATAGACCACATCTTCTTTATCCATTCATCTGCTGAAGGACATTGAGTATCCCTCCACAGTTTGGCTACCGTGGACATTGCTGCTAGAAACATCTGGGTGCAGGTGTCCCAGCATTTCACTGCATCTGCATCTTTGGGGTAAATCCCCAACAGTGCAATTGCTGGGTCGTAGGGCAGGTCTATTTTTAACTCTTTGAGGAACCTCCACACAGTTTTCCAGAGTGGCTGCACCAGTTCACATTCCCACCAACAGTGTAAGAAGGTTCCCCTTTCTCCGCATCCTCTCGAACATTTGTGGTTTCCTGCCTTGTTAATTTTCACCATTCTCACTGGTGTGAGGTGGGATATCATTGTGGTTTTGATTTGTATAGAAATAATTTTCATCATATTATTTAGTTTATAGTGAACTAGACAAGTAATAGACAAAAATAATTTTGTGAGGTGGAGCTATGGGTCAATTTCCTACGCTTTCTAGATAACTGGGTGACCACCATACCCTTAAACAGCCTTGCAATTAAAATTTGATCAGAATTTCCATTTGCAACAAGTCCAAATTTATTTATATATAACTAAATATGTCCTCTGTACATATTTTTTTCTCTGCCTAGAATGGCTATTCTACCCACCACTGTCCATGCACTCTTTGCCTCTCCTATACCAACCTCTCCCTCTAATTCCTACTTGGTTTCTAAAACCTCGTGGGTCTGCTTTAGAGGGCCCTTTTCACCATTCTAGTACCTTCTCTGCTTACATCTTAGCAGAACTTATTGTACTGTGGCTCTTGGGTTTACTCTCCTCTTTCCCACTAGATTCTATACTCTGTGAAGAAAGAGAATGTGCATATTTGTTGTTGTACATTCAGTACTCAGTACAATGCCTGCATAACATAGGTTCTCAATAAATACTTGTCAAAGGGATAAATTAATTAAATTAAGGATGAAGGAACTGATTACGTTAAAACAGAACAGACCTTATGTGCAAAAATAAATAATAGTACTATCTATCTCATTGGTTTGTTAAAATATTAAATGTGTGTAATATATGTAAAGCGTTTAGAGCAGCGTCTGACACATGGTAAACATTATGCATTTGTGTTTGCTCTTGTTAATAGTAGTACATTTAAAATGGAGGTGTTAAGGATCATTCCAGTTCTCAAATTTAGGCACAAGAACCCAAATCCTAGACCTGAGGATATCTGAGCGTAAACTGAAGAAAATAGAAATATGGACATTAACCGTGTCTGGTGCGCAGGCATGTGTGTGTGTGTGTGTGTGTGTGTGTGTGTGTATCTCAATAGGTCCAGTTCAGCCCGATATCACTCCCTAACCCACAGCCACACATTTGCCTCTGAAATAGTAGCTTCATGATTTGGAGCTGATATCTACCTGCTGTATTTTAAGTAGCCAAGTGATTACATTAGAAGAAATTTAAACCATAAACTCTGGGCAAGGACTGTCTCTTTAATTGTTACATTTGGAATCCAACAGTTAATGAACAGAAGTAATGTTGGATGCAGTTACTGTCATTATGACCCTATTTCTGAAAGGTATCTTCATATTTTTGTGTTTAGTGAACTATTTTGAAGCACATCTCAACTTCTATTTTTATTTCGCTTGCTATTTAAAAATGAGACTGAACAAATCCCACCATGTGCTCAAAGATTTGTTGGAATGAGTCATTGGCAAAGAACAAGGAAATAAAAATAGCAGCCATAGCATTCATTATCCTTTCCTCCCTGGGGTCCCAGCAGAGACCTACCCCCTGTGGCTGTCCATGAGTATGTAGGCCACTCCCAGGTGTACAATTACACACTAGAAGTAACAGATATTTTGGTTAATGGAAAAAATGTCTTCAATTATCCTTTGAGTGTAATTTATTTACCAGCAGTGCAGTAAATTTTATGAGCTCCCATATTGACGGATTCAGGAGAGAGACCAACTTAGTCAAGTCAGGTAGAACTGAGATGAGTTTTTCACTTTTCAAATGGTTCTTCATAGTAGGATTCAAATCAGAATGCTTTCAGAGACCTGGAACTTTTAAAATAGTATGCTGCATTTCTACTACCATCTGTTTTCCTAAATGTCAATTGAGCAACAAAATTCACTTTACTCATTCTTTCACACATGTGATTTTTCTTTCTCCTTGTCCAATATTTTCATAATACACACCAAAAAATTTATGTCGTCTTATATTTGTCTAAGCTACAAGATTATGACAACAGCATGAGCATACCATGTAAATAATAGACTATTTTTTCCCCTTCTTCTACAGATGTTTGTGGTTGATCAGACAGATATTTGTTGGTTATGTTATTCTTGAAAACTTTGTTTTCTGTATGAAATATCAAGAAATATTCATGGTCATTTACTGCTAAAAATACAAGGAGTTCTTTTTGAGAGGATGAGCTATGAAATACATGAATTCTTACACAGTAGAAAACTATGTGTCCTGTCTCCTTATTGCAAAGGCTGAGATTTAGGGAGAAAAAAAGTATATTTCCTTTATATAGTGTTTTGTTACAATATATATATGGTATATATATGAAAGTGTATCATTACAATAGGTTTTAACATATCAGTGGAATAGATGGAAACTTGCATCAGCAGCATGCTAAAAAAGGGCAGAAAAAGGTGAAATCTGATGAAATATTCCAGTTTTTGACCTCCCCTGCAGAATGGAGAATAATTTTAAGAGAGTGAGATGTAACCAGGATTCCCATCTTAGCTTCATAAAATCACAATCTTGTAATAAAAAGAAATCTATCTAAAATTATCAAATAGAAGGCCTCTTAAATGGAATATAGAAAAATTCTGAACATTTCTGTATTTCCACTTTCTTTTCCCAAGGCATGTAGTTTCTTTCTACAAGATTTGGTGACTAGGTTTCTATTCATGTGTGACTAGGGCTTTAAGAGCTATTTCAAAATAAAGGTATATTAACTTTTAATAAAAATAGTATTCTTTCTTGGTTGGAAGATCTTTATTTACCATTTACCAAAAAAGTTTATACTTGCATATATGCCCTTTCTTTCTTATTCTCTCTGGCTGTCCTTGGTATGTTTGTTTTAAATTCTTCATATATTCGTGCTAACCACAGATTTAATACAATATTGATTTTTAAAGTTGTGTTTCATTAGGAATTGGAAATATTTTTCAGATCAGCCATGTACTAATTTTTAACAGCAAGGTGTTGGACAGGAGTGATTTCCAACATGATGGACTATCTAAAGAAACTTCTAATACCTTCCACTAAATTGTAATAGCAGAATTCATAAGCATGGGTGCCAAAACTCACAAATAATACTTTCAAGACAAGTTAGTAAATGAAACCACTGAATTTATTCACCATCAACAAACATTTGGGAAAAAATACTAGTAGTAGAACACAGTCGATAGTTCTAGAAATATCTGAGATGCCCTGCATTTAGGACACTAATGCCCTCTAACCACGAAGAAGGCATCCATTCACCTAGACACTTTGGTAAATGTACAGCAAGGTATAAGGGTGCTGAGCTAATCACTTTATAAATATTAGAAATGATGGTAAGATATTATTAGTCAAATGAACAAGACCAGCTTAGTTCTCTCCAAAGCAGTCTTCCATCCAGCATGAAAAATATCCAACATATTAATTTTATCTATACAGGAAAGGAGTCAGATGGGTTAATGGTGTATTAAACTACAAATCCATTGTACTTTCTAAGCTACTTAGACATGAACCTGAGAACAGATACTAGGTCTCCAAAATTTATTTTTTCTCATAAAAAAATGAAGAAAGATTCTCTCCAATATTAATTACTGCCACACACACACACCACATGTATACTAAAGATAGCCATAGCTTGATTTTAGGTAGTAAAAAATTAAAATCCATTTCCTTTATGGGGCACCTGGGTGGCTCAGTCAGTTAAGTATATGACTTTTGGTTTTGATTCAGGTCATGACTTCAGGGTCCTAAGATTGAGCCCTGCATGGGCTCTTCCTATGCCTCTCCCCCTACTCCTTCTCAACCTCTCTCTCTCCCTCTCTCTCTCTAAAGTAAATAAAATAAAATCTTAAAAAATCTATTTCCCTTAAAGTTTCTGGATAATGGATAATGATCCATTTCTCTAAAACAAAATGGATGCATGCAATTCATAAAGTCATATGCTATCATGAAAATATTGTGCTTATTTTATTGATAAGTTTATTTAAAATGTTATCATAAAATGTTAAATGGAAATAGAAATGTTATTTAAGCAGTTAAGAGCTAATTTTGTAGGAAAACTGAAATATTGAAATAGAGCACACAAATCTGTATTAATTGCTAATATGCTTAAATGATTTGGCACTGAAAATTACCAGAAAGACTATTTTAAGTTATCCACTAAAGTGTAGTGACAGTTTAATAATCAATTTGCCAACTATTTATCTAAAATCCTCATCTCTTTGTCCCTACGATATTGTGATTATAATAAATATATGTATATTTGGCCTTCATCCCAATTTCTGGCACAGAGCTTCCTGAAACCCTTGGTATTTCCTAAGTGATGAGAGCTAAAAAGATGTCCTTTGTTAATGAGGTGGTTAATGAGGTGAGATGTCTATGTTAATTCAGTGATTTTTCAGTCGACACCTAAGGATGCGGGCAGGTTGCCAGGAGAACCAACCTTGTGATTAGAGGGTTAGAACTGGGTGTCTGGGGGGCTCAGATGTTTAAGCATCTGCCTTCAACTCAGGTCATCATCCCAGGGACCTGGAATGGAGCCCTGAGTTGGGCTCCCTGCTCACCAGGAATCTGCTTCTCCCTCTACCTCTCTCCTTGCTCATGCCCTCTCTCTCTCTCAAATAAATAAATAAAATATTTTTTAAAATAAAATAAAAAATAAAAGACCAATATGAATTTTGTGGAACGATTCTTTGAATTGAATATGTTTGCTTTCTCTGTTTTTGTTGCTGGGCTCTTAGGCTGGACATCGGGGGAAAAGAGAGCTAGATCACTTATCTATTCACCAATTGGTATAGATTGTGTCCCCAGAAAAAGCTATGTTGAAATCTGAACCCTAAGCATCTGTGAATCTGATCTTATTTGATGATAGGCTTACAGATGTAATCAAGTTAAGATAAGGTCATACGCAATTAGAGTGGATCTTTATCCAATGTGACCAGTATCCTCACAGGAAGAGATACAAAGACAGATATACAAGGAAGACAACAATGTGAAGATGGAGAAATTGGAGTGATGCATCGAAAAGCCAAAGGAGGGATCCCTGGGTGGCGCAGCGGTTTGGCGCCTGCCTTTGGCCCAGGGCGCGATCCTGGAGACCTGGGATCGAATCCCATGTCGGGCTCCCAGTGCATGGAGCCTGCTTCTCCCTCTGCCTGTGTCTCTGCCTTTCTCTCTCTCTCTCTCTCTGTGTGTGACTATCACAAATAAATAAAAATGTTAAAAAAAATTAAAAAAAAAAAAGCCAAAGGATGCTAAGGATTGCCAGTGACCATAGGAAACTAGGACAAAACAATGTGTATCCTCTTCTAGAGCCTTCAGAGAGCATGGTCTTATCAATATATAGAATTTGAAGTTCTAGCTATTTTAAAGGACCCAGTTTGCGAATCCTCTTCAGTTTGTTTCCTGTGACAATGGGAGAAGTGCTACAGATTCAAACAGAAGGCAATCCCCCCTCTTTTGCAGGAAACCACTCTTAAAACCAATTTTAAGAAATTCACTCTATTTTTTCAAGATTTATTTATTTATTTTAGAAAGAGCGAGGGAAGGAGGAGCAGAGAGAGACGGAGAGAGAGAATCTCCAGCAGACTCTGTGGAGCATGGAACCCGACGTGGGGCTCGATCTCATAACCCTGAGATCACGACCTGAGCAAACTTATGAGTCAGATGCTTAACCCACTGAGCCGCTCAAACACCCCAAGGAATTCATTCTTTGTTGATCTATCATTTCCTTTCCTTTAATATTTATTAATCCCTTTCTCCCTATGGACCATTTTCATCAAAATGCAAATACCCTCTGTTTTTTCCCATCTTAAAACAAAACAAAACCACACTTGACTTCAGAATTTATTGTATTTTGGAAGCAAGTAGCTTGTTTTATAGTTCACAGGCCCACAGATATAGAGGAATTGTGTACCAGGATTAATTAAATTTAGGATTTCACCCATATCTCATTTAGATGATGTAGTTGGTGGGAATTAAAATGGACTTTTTTGGATTATATGTGGAGTTTAGAATTAATGCTGGAATGCTACAAAATTATCCTTCAAAAGTGAAGAAGAAATAAGGTGTTCCTCAAGCAACAAAAATTTAGGGACTGTTTTGGCCAGTAGGCCTGACTTGGGAGAAATTTTTTTTTAAGTTATTCAAGAGGTGATGAATCACTAAATTTTACTCCTGAAACTAATATTACACTATGTATTAACTAGAATTTATTTTTTTAAATTTATTTATTTATTCATGACAGACAGAGAGAGAGGCAGAGACACAGGCAGAGGGAGAAGCAGGCTCCATGCAGGGAGCCTGATGTAGGATTCGATCCCGGGACTCCAGGATCACACCCCCGGCTGAAGGTGGCGCTAAACTGCTGGGTCACTGGGCCTGCCCTGTTAACTAGAATTTAAATAAAAACACAAAACATTAAAAAAAAAATTAAAAGTTCTTCAGAGAGGAGTATGATATAGGTCAGACACTTGGATCTATCTCAAGAAAAGAAGAGCATCAAGTAAGGAATAAATGAAGGCGAAATAAAAACTTTTTTTTTTTTTTTTTTTTTTTTTATTACTCTATGGGCACCTGAGTGGTGCAGATGGTTAAGTACCTGACTCTTGGTTTTGGCTCAGGTCATAATCTTGGGTTACTGAGATCAAGCCCTGCATCAGGCTCTGTGCTTGGTGAGACATCTGCTTGGGACTCTTATCCCTAATCCTCTTCTACTTCCCTTCAAACACCCCACCTCCTCGTGCACTCTGTCTCTTTCTCTGAAATAAATAAATCCTTTTTTTTTTTTTTTTTATTTTTTATTTTATTTTTATTTTTATTTATTTATGATAGTCACAGAGAGAGAGAGAGAGAGGCAGAGACACAGGCAGAGGGAGAAGCAGGCTCCATGCACTGGGAGCCCGATGTGGGATTCGATTACTCTTGATTAATCTAACAGGTAAGATTTTGCTTTAAATAAATTGCTGTATCGCCTGCCTTTTTGACCCTCAGGACTTAGCAGTCTTCCTTTCTAGGGAGAATCTGGCAGACATCCCCTCCTGGGGTATCAGCTCATTTTCCTATAAGCTCTCATAACAGAGCACTCATCACTACAAACCTTCTTCACCTGTTTATTTAGCCATCTTTCTCACTAGTCTTGGAAGTCTTCATCTTACTCTAGAAGTCTCTGTCTTATAGCCTTATTATTGAGTACAGTGCCTGACTTACAAATGGGACCAATGGTACAGTTATAAAATGGATGATTAAAACCTCTGAACCTCTGTAGACGTTCATTGTATTGAAAGACACTTAAAATTTTTGATATGGAAAGTATTATGTATCCGTCTAAAATTCCTGTAATTTTGAACAAACTGCCTCGGTTGAGTACATCAGAGTAAGAGAAGCATCTTTGTATCTCTTGGAAAATTGAGTTTATTGCTGCACCAATAGAAGAGACTCAGTAAATCTTTATGGGCTTCAATTAAGGTGCACATTCAAATGTTTTTAGTTTCTGATGAGTAGGAGGTTTGTATTTATCCTTGTGGTTCTGAATATATTAATGACTCAACGATTTCAACACGCAGTTTCAGAACACACGAAGAAAGGTTAATTGGTGGAAGATTTTGTGGTAAATTTAAAATGAAAGTTTAAATTCAGGTTATTCTAATTTTAGCAATTAGAATTTTTGCAGAGAGCAGATAAGCTCCAGGGAAATTCCAGTGTTTTTCAGTTTGCAAGCAAATTCCAAGGGCATTTTTCCAGGCAAAATTGTATAAACTAGACCACTCTGGTTTTATGCCCTACTTTTTATTCTCTATCCTGTCATTTTGGTCTATCCACAGATTCCATTTGGAGGACTCTGCTTCAAACCTTTCTTCAGTACCTACTAGTATCCAGGCTTTGCATTCAGACATATCACTTGTGAAACACCCAATTGAACACTTTGCTTTTTTTTCTCTGCCATTAAAATAATTTAGTGTCCTGGGCACCTGAGTGGCTCAGTTGGTTAAGCATCCAACTCTGGGTTTCAGCTCAGGTCATGATCTCAGGGTCCTAGGATTGAGCCCACATCAGGCTCCCCACTCAGTGGGGAGTCTGCTTGTCTCCCTCTGCCCCTCCCACTGTTCACATTTTCTCTCTCTTAAATAAACACTTAAAAATAAAATAAAATTATCTAATGTCCTATCAGCATTATCTCAAGTCTATGGAGCACAGAACATGATGACAATTATTTTAATTCTAAAATATCATCACCATGAAAGAAGAAGGAGAAGTAAGGAAATTTCACAAAGTAGGGAATTTGGTAGAAGTGTTTGAAGAAAATAGATGTTTTAAAGAGTTTAAAGATTCTTCATTCCTTCATTAATTCTGTTATCTGGTATATATTACACTCCAGATTGTTCTGTGTGCTTCAGATACATCTACATTTAGTTTTAACAACAACCTGTGAGATAGATTTTGCTATTACAACCATTTATAGAAGAAGAACTCAAGGCATGGGGAGATTAACAGGTGCTTAGGCAGTAACTGGCAGATACCAGTTACAAAGCCACTAACTGGTAAAATGAAATCAAGTTCAGGGAGTCTGGATCCAGAACCCACATTCTTAACCACTTCAATATCTCACAAAATGCCAGTAAGCACTTTTTTTGCCAGGTTACTTGATGGCAAGGACGTGGAAATTTGATAGACATCTCTCAGGGGAAAACTGATATTTAAATCAGTAATAGTAAAGGTAAGCACTATATAGAAAGGATTTTCATTATTTTTATTGGTGTATTTTAATCTTTATATACCACAATCAAAGAAATTAAAGTACTTACTATAAGAACAATATAGCAACAATATATATATATTTTTAAATTGCTCCTTATTACACACCAAAAATATCATGTTTTCCCTATTTCTTCCTTTTCAAGTGAATTCTTTACCTTCTCAACTAAATAGGTATAATTTGACATTTAGCTTTTCCTTCTTAGCTACCTAATATTTCTTCTACTAGGTATATATTTAGTTTTCTCTCATATTTAACGTTGAGGTTATTTTATAATTTTCCACAGTTAGAACTAATCCCATAATAAATATTTCAGTTCCCATATTTTATTTTTCTCTTTTTTAGATACATCTATGTATACATTTTCTTTCCTATGAAACTAATGTTCACATGAAAATTTCTTTAGTGCCAAGCTTTTTAAAAAATGGAATTTTTTGCATTAATGTCAGATTTTATTTTATTCTATTTTATTTTATTTTATCTTAAGTATTTTATTTATTTATTTGAGAGTGAGAGCCAGAGAGAGAGAGAGAGCATGAGTGGAGGGGGTGATGCTGAGGCAGAAACAGACTTCTTATTGAGCAGGGAGCCTGATGTGAGGCTGGATCCCAGGACCATGAGCTGAGCTGAAGGTAGATGCTTAACCTACTGAGTCACCCAGATGTGCTTAATGTCAGGTTTTAGTAATGCGATATAGTCAACGTAATTTTAAAGATTTTTGGATGCCACTTAGTTGTGAATTACCTAATTTGCTCTACTCTAGTCATGACACATTACCAAAGTTATTTCTTTTTCCCTTTAAACAGAATATGCTGATGCTTATGTCTCCTTTTCCTGATGGTTTAGCTTTTGATTTATTATTACTACTGTTGGCTTACATAATTTTTCCCCTTAGGTTTTGCAGTTTTTATTCCCATTCAAACAATTTACCATCTGTTAAAGATCTCTTCCACTTTCCACTTTCAAAAGGTGCTGAATGATTAAGAGAGGATGGGTTGCTTAAAAATAGCTCTTTGTATGAGTTGTACAACGAACAAGATTAAACTTTGTCATCTTTTATTTTACTCAATTTTTTAGCCGTGTGACCATAGCCTTGTAACTGTGTCCCATTCTGTAATAGTTTTCAAGGTTATTTATTATTATTAGTTTGCTAGAGCTACGTTAAATAAAAAAATGCTACAGACTAGATGCCTTAACCAACAGAAATATATTTTCTCAAAATTCTAGGCACTGGCAGTCTGAGATCAAGTCTATTTATTTATCTACAGGGCTATTTATTCTGAGGCTTCTCTCCTTGTATTGTAGATGTCTATCTTCCCTTTGTGTCTTCACATGATCTTTCCTCCATGTGAGAATCTCTTCTTTTTTAAGGACATTCATCATACTAGACTATGGCCCACTCTAAGGATCTCATTTTTATTTAATTATCTCTTTAAAGTCACTATATCTAAATAAAGACACAACTGAGATACTGAAGGTTGGGAGTTTAACAGATTTGGGGGGGGGGGGCAGGCACTGCAATGCACCCCATAACATCTTGCTAAGAGAATCATACCTTTTAGCATTTGGACTTGCATTTCACTTTGGTTTGCTGCAGCTTGTTCCCAGCTAATAAGATTAGAAACATCAAATATCAACTTTCTTTGCCTACAATTATTTGGATAAAGCATTCCAGGACAGAATGAAAGAGTTAAATCACTATCAGAACTTGGCTTGTCTTTGCAGCATATTACTTAAGCTAAGATATAAGCACATTTATTTTTGAATCACTATGGTGTCCATATCTGACAGTTGTTTTCCAGGAGATTATTTATTTATTTATTACCAGAATCAGACAAACAAAAACCCCAAACAAACCCAGTAGTTCCTGATAAATATGTGGTAGAATGTGATATAACCTATGGGCAGAAGTCATGCCTTTCTTTTCATTCCTCCTCTGGTTGTCCTAGCCTGGGCACTATTTGTAACTCTCTTTCTAAATCAGTGATGAGTCTTTTAACTCACTGTGTTCAATCTATGAGGAAGAGAGACAGTACCCCTGCCTTTAACAGCCTTGCAGTGCAAAGACTGCAAGGTCAGGGTCATAACTACATAACATTGAGGACATTTAGGAGGCAAAATCAATAAGACTTGCTATTGAATGGATGGGGCTGGGGACAGATAAAAAAAAGTGTCAAGGACAGCTCCAGGTGTAAAAGTGAAAACATTTGTTAGATCATTTCCCTTTCTCTGACTGGCTGGAAGACCCTTTCTCCTTAAATAAACTGGAAGTTACTTTTGCACAAATATTATAGCCTAGATTTGTTATAATTTTTCAAAGTTCTCGGATTACAATAGGCACTCAGTTAATGTTTGATCAGTGAGTAAAAGCATACAATTCAGAGACTGTAGTAGTCAGAAAAATGGTGCTCCGGAGAAGTTCACCTCCTAATTCCCAGCACCTATGAACATACCACCTTCTAAGGCAGAAGAGACTCAACAGATAAAAAGGAGCTTGAGATGGAGACATTATCTTGGATTATAATCAAAAGCATTCTTGAAAGTGGAAGAGAAAAGCAGAAGAGAGAAGCAGAGGAAGATTTGATTACAGAGGAGGAGGTCCAGAGTGATAGAATGAGGGAGCTCAACCCATAGCTGTTGGCTTTAAAGATGAAGGAAGAGGGACATCTGGGTGGCTCAGTGGTTGAGTGCCTGCCTTTGGCCCAGGATGTGATCCTGGAGACCCGGGATCGAATCCCACATCAGGCTCCCTTCATGGAGCCTGCTTCTCTCTCTGCCCATGTCTCTGTCTCTCTCTCTCTGTCTCTCTCTGTCTCTCATGAACAAATAAACAAAGTCTTAAAAAAATAAGAATAAAGATGGAGGAAGAGAACCATGAGCCAGGACAGTGGGCAATCTCTAAACCTGGAAAGGGCAAAGAAACAGATTCTGCCCTAGGGCCTTCAGGAAGGAACGTTGCCCTACTAGCCTCCATGAGACCCATTTCAGCTTCTGAATTATGTAACTGTAAGAAAATAATGTCATGTCATTTTAAGCCACCAAGTTCGCAGCAATTTAGCCATAGAAAATTAATGCAGTGGCTAATAAAGTCTTCCAGTGACCCAAGTGTTCTCCCTATTATTAGCCAATCATTTCAATTTCATTGACTAATACCAAGGCTTACGTACTCACCTCTCTGGCTCCGTAGAGCTATTACAATAAACCTCCAAGGAATCATACATCTTCATTTTAGTCTACTTTAATTCCCCGAGTTGTTAACAAGCAAAAGTTGACTGTTGTACATTTTACTTTTATTTTTCTCTCTCATGGTGGCAAAGTGGGAAAAAAAATCAAAACGTTCATACTTAATGAGAAAAGCAAAAAAAAAAAAGTCAAGAAATCTAGTATAGATGCTACAAAAAATGTTAATTGTATGCCGAATTTCCTGAGTAGTATTCCATCATACATACCGGGGGAAAAAATAGTTTTAGTCGGTGTCATAATTCTTTTATGCATAATTACATATATTTTATACACATTTATTCATTCATATGTATATATTCAAATATTACATGATCTCTTGATATTTGAAAGTTAAAGACTTATTGAAATCAAATAAAATAATTACATTTTTATACATTGATTTTAAACCTCCAACAATTAGTATTATTATCAGTCTATGTTCCTAAGACTAGAAATACAAGTAAATTATGTGGGTTTCTTATTTTGGAATCATTTAAAATACGTTCTCATTGACAAAAATAACTGAAATGGACCCCAGTTTTATTTCAGAGATTCAATTGTGAGGTTGAGCTGATTTCAACAGTATTCTAGTCTCCAGTTTTAGAGACACTTATGACCTGACCTTGTGAAGAAACAGAAATCTGACTACCACCTGGTCCTTTGCAACTTTTTGATGTGGCACCTCAGGCTGTAAGGACCAGTTCTTCCAAACAATCGAGTCTCAATGGTGACTCTCTTGTCAGGGATTATCCAAAGGTGGGCAAAACGTGATTCCTGCTCCATATTCACTGACTTGGAAGGTGAGTCAAATCCTATAGTCTATTAATGAGGTTTTTATTGCAAGTGTTAAGAGGGGATTGTGGTAGTTTTGCGAGATGCTATTAGGGGCAACTGCATAAAAGATATGTAGTATTTCTCTATTATTTCTTGCAACCGCATGTGAATCTACAGTTACCTCAACGTGAAAAAAAAAATAGTTGAAGAAAAATGGGATTAGAAGGCAAAATGCCTCTATATGATCTTATTTAGTCTTTAAATTTTAAACCAAATAAATTCGACCTTTGATCCTCCTTTACAAGTTGCTCAAGCTTGTTGAATGAGAAACAGCTGGAACCCAAAGAAAGCCTACATGCAAACTCTTGTAAATGGAGTGAAACCCTTTGTAAATGCATGTTTTGACTAAGCAAGTTAGAGCACAGATGGCTGAATGAGAAGTTACTATATTTACAGAGGGGCATCTGTTACATTACATTTAACTGGATCTATGGAGTCAAATTTTTCTCCTCACAACCTGTACCAAGTTATTGCCAATGCTCTCCACTCCATTTAGCATCTCTGTGTGTTTGGCATGCTTCTGAGTTTTCATCATGAGCAGCCTTAATTGCAAAATATATAGAAATGGTTTTCACAGATACATAAAATTGAGGAAGTATGGAGCTAGGGTTGACAATGGCCACTGTCTCCATGGTGCCATCCACTGTGCAATAATCCAGACAGGGACCAGGCTGCATGGCCCACTTAGAGATGTACACTGCTCATGTGCTGTGTGCCCATATTTTATTGACCTTGAAAATATAATTTTAGAGCCAGCAGGATTTTGAGTAATTTGAATGCCCAAGAAGAGCACTTTTCCCTGGAGCTTTGAGGCACATAGGTCTGGATTTATAGAGAAATGACTGTACACTATCGGGGAGTTAGAGAATAGTGCCTGGCCTATTACGGTTTTTTATAGTGTGCGTGCAAGAAAACACAGCTGTAACTTGAGCTCGGATAAATAACTTGCTTTCCCAAAGTATTGGACCAGCCTAGAGTGGGTAAGATTGGAATAAATAACTATATATTTTTTGTGTTAATATGAATAATACTAGATTCCACAACCAAGCAGAGTTCTGAATTTTGCCCTATTCACTATAAATTATCAGCTAGAGTAAAGTTGGTACTGGCATATTTTTGGGTTTCTTTTGTTTCAGGTTTTTTTGCATTCTTAAAATGAATGAAGAGAAAATCTGATTCATGGTTTGAATTTTTTTTTTTTTTTGACAGAGCAAGAGAGAGAAATTGAGGCATAAGATATTGACTTAACTAAGATCATACATTTTAATAAACGGGGAAAAACCTAAATGTGAGGATATACAAGGCTGTCTGGCCGAAAGTCCTTACTCTTAATCACTCCGTGCAGATTTACCAGTTTAAAGATTAAAATGGGCAGCCCAGGTGGCTCAGTGGTTTAATGCTGCCTTCAGCCCAGGGCCTGATCCTGGAGACCGGGGATCGAGTTCCACATCGGGTTCCCTGCATGGAGCCTGCTTCTCCCTCTGCCTGTGTCTCTGCCTCTCTCTCTGTGTCTCTCGTGAATAAATAAATAAAATCTTTTAAATAAATAAATAAATAAATAAAAATAAATAAATAAATAAATAAATAAATAAATAAATATTAAACTGAAGCATATTAAATAATTTTAAGAGTTTGAGCCAAAAGCAAATGGAATTAGGCAGTGGAAGAGTGGAGTGTAGGAGAACCGCTCTGCCGATATAGGGAAAGGGAGAGGGTCCTGGAGAGAAATTGTGGAAGCAAAGAAAGGAAATCATCTGGTTGACTGCAGCCTGAGACCTAGAGGGCTGCTTCTGATCGGTTGCCCTTAGCATTTTGATTTTGAGGCCCAGACTTTTGTTTTCTCACAGACTCCCAGGGCACTAAATCACCGTAGTCTAATAGCCTCCTTGTTTCATTAGTTTAACAGCATACACTTGTACATACATAGAAAAATAAAATTGCATTTTGGTTTTTTATTCAAAAAAGGGCATTTTTCACAATATAAGTTCATTTTCTTTAGGTTCTCTTAATATGCTATTTTTTTTTCTTCCAAGGTTTTATTTAAATTCAACTTAGTTAGTGTATAGTGTAGTGCTTGGCTTCAGGAGTAGCATTCAGTGATTCATCACTTACATATAACACCCAGTGCTCATCATAACCAGTGCCCTCCTTCATGCCCATCACCCATTTAGCCCATCCTCCCACCCAACTTCCCTCCATCAACTCTCATGTTGCTCTCTATAGTTAAGAGTCTCTACGGCTTGCCTCCCTCTCTGTCTTTATCTTGTTTTATTTTTCCTTCCCTCCTCCTATGTTCATCTATATTGTTTATTAAGTTCCACATATGAGTGAAATCATGTGATATCTGTCCTTCTCTGACTTTGCATCACATAATACACTCTAATTCTATCCACGTTGTTGCAAATGGCAAGATTTCATTCTTTTTGATGGCTGACTAATATTCCATTACATATTAATAGCTGTTTTAATTAAAAATCATCTTTATCTGACTACTGGCAAATCTGTCATATTCTGGATAGATTTTTTTCCTTTGGAAGATTATCATTTGCTACAACTAGATAAAGAACTTGCTTTCCCAACGTATTGGACCAGCCTGGGGGACACAAGAGAAATAAATCTAAGAAGCAAGGACCTCCCCATCCCCTAAATGTTACTTAATATCAGTGTGAGCCTTCTTAGAAAAAAATCTTCTACTTTTCCTCCTTTTTGAATAGACAATGAGTTCTTACATTCTTTTAGACAAATTACTTTCCTTCACATTATTTTATTAGTAATTCTAAAATTAACTACAGTGTGTATTCCCTAGGAGTGCAGACCCTTGATAACTTAAAACATCAATTTGCATCCATATGTTAGACATGCAAACTATAAAAGAAATATTTGCTCAGTTCTTACATTCTGAATAAAGATGCCGACTCAAAAATGTAGTTCCAATGTTAGTGGACATTTTCAGACATTTAAGCAGGTTTTGTTGTTTTATTGTTGCTCTTCTAAATAATCCTAGAAGCAAAGAAGTTGTGAACACCTACTTTATTTAGTTGACAAATATATTTTAAATTAGGCATATATTCATTAACTTTAGTTAATATAAGTAATTTTTTAATGTTAAGTTATACAAGTGAGTGAGCTCTAGTACCTAAGTACCTTGATATAAAAATAGGTATTCAGTTATATTATTCATTCAGTTAAATTATATGTTTCTATGATACGAATGGAAAGTATACTAAGATTTAAGGGAAATAATGTTTTTAATTGTCATTTTCTTATAACAACTTATGTGATGTCCAAGCAATTTTAGATGATCATCTCTATGACTCCAATGTTTCTACATTTCTAGGTTCGCAAATCCAGTCACTCCCTTCCTCTGCTACTACCATTAACTGTCACAGAGCTTATTTAGCTTTACGCAAGGTCTCTTCATCAGACCTACTTGTAGCAAAGTGACTTCTTCCTTTGAAATATGCAGAGCTTATTAGATGTCTAGTCTCTCTAATTTCAGGCCTTTTGTTGTTGTTGTTTTCAAGAAGGTGAAGAAAAAAAGAGAACCAAGCCTCACAATATTAAATCATAACTTAATCAGCTAAAGAGAGAAAAAGACTTACTGAATTAAGTTTTCTTAAGTGAGGAAGCAAAATATACTATAAAAGCTTTTGAGGAGTTTTAGAATGAGTCACGGTGGGATGCCTTGGTGGTGTAGTCAGTTAACCAGTGACTCTTGGTTTTGGCTCAGGGCATGATCTTGGGGTCGTGGGACGGAGCCCCGCATTGGGCTCCAGTGCGGAGACTGCTTGGGATTCTCTCTCCCTCTCCCTCTGTCCCTCCCACTCATGCTCTCTCTCTCTCTCTCTCTCTCTCAAAATAAATAAATCTTAAAAAAAATAAAGTGATTCATGGTAACCTCTTTTATAGTAATTAGTAAATTAATTAATTATCAGTCCCTTGATAATAATGACAATTATAACAATATCTATTTTAAAGTATGTGATTAAAATAATGCTTAAAATATGGGTACTTTTCCCTAGGACAATAATATCTTTTCATATTAAAATAAAAAGGAAAAACTATATACTTTAAAGAACTGTATAGGTCACTTTGAGTACGTTAAAGCCAACGTATTTCAATATTTGCGAGGAAAAAGGGCTCTCTTTGCGACTATTAGTTTTAGGATAAATAGAGCCAATGTGAAACATCATCTGATGAGGACTTTTAAAATTTGAATTGTGAACATGTGACATGAACTTCTTGAGCTCTGCAACTGGCAGTTTTTAGCTTTTTATTCACCCCTTTCAACATGTATCTTATCATGTTAGCTGGATAATGCCATCAGAGAAGATGGATTTTGGGGCCGCAAAGAGACAAACTAACAAATAAGGATTCAGAGCAGGACAGTTTTGCAAAGGAGACTGCAGAAAAGTAAAACTAGTTAAAATGTGTGTGGCAAAGCTTAGTGGAAAAGGATGAGGCTTGCTGAAAGTGATTGACAAAAAAGGTCCCCAGGTACAGATTCTGGTTTGGGTCCAGTTACGGAGTCACGACAAATGGAGCATGGTCTATGCAGTTCTCCCAATCCTGGCTGTCGCCGGATGCACGAGGGCAACACGTCTTAGTGCAAATACTTGTAAAGTAACAAAGGATCTTGCCATGTATTTCTTTTTCTAAACTCAAAGCCTCTCTTTCTTTTTGCTAACATAGTGGTGAGATTCTTTAAGTGGAGACTTACTGAGAAAAAAATATATATATATCAGTCAGTTGTTTCTCTTGATTCTGGTATAGTCAGGGTTTGGTTAGGAAAATACAAAACACCCTACTTTTCTCAAGAAAGAGGACATTTAACCCAGGGAATTTACAAAATCAGTGTAAGGGTTGCAGAACTGGGCAGGCAAAGCTTCTGCTAGGGTGACTGATGACCCACGGAGACTCAGAAAGTGGCCACCGGCCCAGGTCAAGGCATTGCCAACAGTGGCCACAGCATCCTTCTGCATTAAATCAGGGCACTCCCAGACACCTGCATGGAGGTGTGACAAAGCCCATGCATCCGCCCCATTCAGCCGAAAAAGACTGTGGCCTGTGGTTTCTTTGCATTGCACATGTGTGACTTTCTTTAATTGGTGACATCTAATCAGAGCTCTAGTAGCAAACGATTCTGGGAAGTGAAGTTTCCTGTTTATTCCTGTGACACAAGGAAGAAACTGTGAAAGCAAAAATTGCATCAGGCAAAGAGGACTTCATTCAAGAGAGGAAAGCAACCTGAAGAACTCAGTCTAAACTCAATCCACTGGGATAAATGGCAAGAAGGATGAAGACTGCAGAGGGTGGGCAGGCGGGGGACACACAGGCCATCTGTGTTTTCTAACTGGCTTTACCCAAAAGAAAAGTAAACTTTCAGTGTCTTTGACGGGAGGTGGTTTTAACAAAGGTGAAGCAAGACATGCACTGAATTTAGGCTCCTTCTCTCTCAAAGAGATTGTGGTGGGGGGGTGGGGGATAGCAAAATTTTTCTCTGGTGATTACATTTCAAAGGGATGGTCTCCAGATCCTTGGGAAAGACACATCTGGGTTGTAAAACCGGCAAGAGGCTTTTCAAAAAACTTAAATCTCAACTGGGTAGAAAAATCGTTTAGAATGACAAGTTTTCTAAAGTAAATGCTCTAAGGAAATAGGAGCCTAAAATCGAGAAGAAGCCTGTCTAAAGTGTAGTCAAGCTGAGAAGAAATGTGAAGATCCTCTCAGACAAAATTAAAAGGGATCCTAAAAAAATAAAAATAAAAAACAGTATTAAGGACACATAATTAAAATCCTTAATTTCAAAAGTGGCAAAACTCTAGGTTTGAATTCCAACTCTACTACTTCTTAACTCGTATATGACCCTCAACTTTTTTGAGCCCAGTTTTTTACATTATGTTTCCATATTTTCCTTTTTTTTTTTTTAAGATTTTATTTATTTACCCATGAGAGACAGAAAAAAAGGCAGAGACACAGGCAGAAGGAGAAGCAGGCTCCACACAGGGAACCTGATGCGAGACTCGATCCCAGGACCCCGAGGTCATGACCTGAGTCAAAGGCAGACACTCAACTGCTGCTGAGCCACCCAGGCCTCCCTGTTTCCCTGTTTTCCATGTTTTCAGTATTGTTTAATAGGATTAAATAAGAATATATGGAGAAGTGTCTATGCTATGATTTGTCACAATTAAAAACTAGTTCTTTTTATTTTTCATGAGAAATGGTAATTATACATGGTTTTGAAAGGCGAGTATAATTTTAAAATTAGATGAACTAAAGAAGTGAAAATGGTTCACTGAGCCATGTTGCTTTTAAATAATAGACGATTTAGATTCTAGTTTTTTCAGCTCAGACTTAGACATCTATAAAAGAATCTGTTCAAATGTTGGTAAGTTTGGTTGCATTCTCCTTTTTATTGATTTCTGTCAACACTTTACAGACCTGAATTTCAGCGTTAATGGTACCATAAATTTGAAACTTGGTTTGTTAAGTGTAGTATATTATGGACTCTTCTCTTCAAGGGGAATAGAAAAATCTCGATATCGAGCACTTTTCCATTGGAATGACAAATGCAGAAAAAAAAATTTATGAAAACGCTTATATTAACCAGTCTAGCTTTTACTTTGGGTTAAATCCAAAATAACTTGGTCATGGGAAAGCTCACATTTTATTTAAAATAACTACTTTCTTTACTTGCAAATAACAAAATGCATAATGGAAATCAAAATAAATCCCTTTCAAATGATTTTAACCTTGATAAATTTGTCTTGTATTAAATGTATGTGCAGTGCAGATATGAGAAGTTTTTCAGAGGATAATCTGGGTATTGACTCTAGTAGCGTGCAAAAGAAACTATTAAATAAAAGTTTTAAGCACTAAACAAATATTAAAAACAGGTTAGTGTATAAGCACTGATGACAGGATGGAAACAGTATTATGGGGAATAAAATGCTAATTTTAGCTATGTGATCACAAGTAATTTTCAGCTTTCTTGGTGTTGAGTTTCTCACCTGAAAAATCACGCGTTGATCAGACTGGATGACGTTTTTCAACATATCAAACGCTCTTATTGTCTCTGGAATTTTTTTTATGGTTTTCTATGCAAATATATCCCTAATTCTCCTAATTCTCTACAATATATGTATTTTTCATAACTAAATTTAACATTTCTTAATTATAGCAATCAGCCTAATATTATACTTTATAAAGTTACTCTACAGCAAGCCAGTCACGAGCACAAGCCCATCACATAACAAGCATTCTTTATTTGTGTTTTTGGTGTTCTTTGGACTTCTTCCAGCTAGCCTGTCAGGCTCTCCTCTGGGCCTCTTGTCTCTACCAACAATAATAGATCTTTCTCCTATTTTTTCAAGGGTCAACTCATTCAGGGGAAGTAAGAGTTATTTTTCTTTATGTAAAAATAAGTTTAATTCTAAACCTAGTTGCTGAGGCAGGCATGCTGCTATGACCTCACTTGCTTCTTATCGAAATAAGATGGACCCCATTTTATAGATGAGAAGACTGAGTCATGCTGGAGAACAGTACATGACCTACTGAGCCCAAACAGGGAATGGTGGTGATGAGATGACTGTTTTGGCTAGAAAGGTATGTCAGAGCAAAGATATGGAGAGCCTAGAATGTCTTTACACAGAAGTTCTTACAATATGTGAGCTCTTTCAGGAGTTCTCAGCCCCAAAGAAAACAAAGGAGGAAATGTTAGATTTGAGAGAAAAAGATATAGAATAGGAACCTGTTCTTTCCTGGATTCTGTACCTCCTTCCCCAATGACATCCTCTCTCTGCTTGTTGTTATAGTTTGGTGGTGCTCCGAGGCTCCTGCCCCATCCCTGAGTTCATCCCTTTTGCTTTAGTCAGTTTCTCATCTGTTAACATCCTGATTAGTTTCATGAAAGCTGAAAGACTATAAATTTCTCATGGAAATATTCTGCTGTGAGAGAAGAAAATGGCTTTAATTATCCTGGTAGGATAATATGAAGACAGTCAACAGGGGTGGGCCTTACACTATACTGGCTTTCTGGTGTGTTCTGTTTTCCTACTTTAAGTACTGTTCCGAGAAGGCAAGCCTTAAAATTATTTGTTGGGGTTCTAAGTTTTGACTGATTATACATTGTCTATATGACCAAAGAGAAGAATATTTTTTTTAATTTTATTTATTTATTCATGAGAGACACAGGCAGAGGGAGGAGAAATGGGCTCCATGCAAGATCCTGATGTGGAACTCGATCCCAGAACTCGGGATCACGTCCTGAGCCAAAGGCAGACACTCAACCGCTGAGCCACCCAGGCATCCCAGAAGAATAATTTAAAATTACATGTTGAGGTAACATGACAACTGTTTCTCAGTGTAATATATATGGTTAAGATACATGGATTAGGGAAGAGATAAGGTCATTTTCATTTCTCTCTCCCTTAATACTTTTCTCTGTATTGTTTATTGGCAACATGGGCAAATGTTGAAAAGGATTCAAATGAAAAGGATTCAAAATACATCAGGGCATTTTTTAAAAAAAGGATTAACGGGACTTATGTTCATTTATACAAAGGGAGGAACATGGGATAATGTTTTATAAGAATGTCAGAAGTAGGAACTGAAAACTATTTATTTTTTCTTTTATCTCTGGGAGTTCCTAAATACAACAGAATGTGAAACCATCTTAGTATGACATCTATTCTGCAGGGTAGGCAGGATTCTAAGATTCCCTGCAATGCGTCATGCCTTTGGGTTATCTCCTTCTATTGAGTGTGGGCAGAATTTGTGATTTCCTTCTAGTCAATAGACTAGGCAACGATGATGGCATAGTCATCCTGTGATCTTAGCCTCCTGGAATGATCCTTCTGCTGGCCTTGGAGAAGCAAGCTGCAATGAGTTCTTAGAACTGTGTCAAACAGTTTAGTAAGGGCCACATGTGTTTGTCAAATAAAGACAAGAGTAGATTACTCAAAGTATATTTCAAAAGCTTCAGATTTTCTTTTCCATTTTTAGTCCTCTACTCATACACTAGTTTCTTTAATTGCCAAGAAGTATGATGTAAGGTATAAGTATTTAGGCATTTTTTTCCCTTCACATTTTCTGCTTTTTTTTTTTTTTTTTTTTTGTATCATGTTCACAGCTGCTTTTGTTCAGGCTGTTACGGGGCATGACATATGGGAGTGAATACTGAGCTGTCTTCGTCTTAGTGGATTTGTAAGCTCTGGGTCATTCATAATGATTAGCTGCACTACCAACATTTATAAGATAATTGGCAGCAGCGATTAATTTTGTATAGATGGATTCTTTTTAACCAGAAAGATGACTTTCAGAATTCCATTATGCAGTGTCACTCGATGAAAAGTCTCTGAAATTCTATGTGATCATCACACTTTTCTAAAACAAATTTCACCAGAGGAGTTTAGCTTTGGCATATGAAGAATACGCTTGTCCAATTCCTCTGTCATCCTATTTCAAAGCCACGGAAAAGCGTGTTCTGAAATCCATCAAACATTTGACAATAGTTGAACAATCATAAAGTGAGTTGAAACATTTTCATCCCGGTTCTCCCGTATTTGTGTTGTCTCTGCTGAGTTCTAGAAAAGTAAGCCAAGGGCTGGCTCTGGGCAAAATGTCAAGTTCAAAATCCTCGGTCTGTCATTTAAACCCTCCACATTTTGTCCCATTCTATCTTTCCAATCTGAACTCTGATTATATTCTCATGCCTCTGTTTTTTTTAGTCTTACTGGCTTTTAGGTTGTCCTCTGAAGCCTGGTGTCCTTTTCTTGCCTGTGGCTCTTTGCTCACACTGTTACTTCTGTGTAGTATATTTCTTTGCCTCCACATAAGCAAATGTGATCTTTTTTCTCCTGCCCATTCATATTTATATTCTCCAAGATGCCTTCCCAGATGGATTCAGAATTTTTATAGGCTTCTTTTATTTCTTTATGTTTTACACTTTTAATATAATTCGTACTATAATCTTGAATCAAATGATTTATTTACATGTAATTATTCACTTGATTATGAGCTCCTGAGGCTCTATATCCCTGCTACCACCACCACTACTACCACCCCCACTACTACTACCACTGTGCCATATACAGTGTTGTGGAAAGGCTATGTATTAAATCCTGTTTATTGAATTTAGCTATATTAAAATTACCAAGGCATTTATGGTTTTTCTTAATACTTATATTTTTATTATTCAGTATTAGTGTTTTTTAAGATTTTATTTATTTATTCGTGAGAGACACACAGAGAGAGGCAGAGACACAGGCAGAGGAAGCAGCAGGCTCCATGCAGGGAGCCCAGTGTGGGACTTGATCTCAGGACCCCGGGATCACGACCTGAGCTGAAGGCAGATACTCAACCACTGAGCCACCCAGGTGCCCTATCAAGGCATTTAGTTTTGAACTATTGAAGTCATATACAGTTTTCATCTTTATCATGGACAATTTAACCCCTGATCGAATTTGCTTCACCTGTAAAATGCAAACAAATCAGCTACATTAAAAAAGATAATGTAATCAGTAATCAGTAAACTATAAAAAGCAATACAAACATCAATTATTGAAATTCCTTTTTTTTCTTCCTTTTTGGGCAATCTCTCCTTTTTCTTTTACTTTTCTGGGCAGTATTCCACATCTCAAACTTTTTCATACATTTATTTACTCTACTGATAATGTTTACCTTAGCGATTTCTTAATATGGTAATATAACCTTTACTTGGGAATCAATGTTGCGATTTCTCCTTTAAATACTTTATTTAGCAGGAATCCATTGATATTCCTATACATACTCTTTTTTGTTAAACAAAAGAGTAACAGCATTGGATTGATCAAAATAAAAGAACAATATGCGATCTCAGAGCAGTGGAGAAGAGCTTAAAGAACAGGAGACACTTGTGGTAATAACTGCAGGAAGATGAGATTTATAATCAGACTATGAGATAGGTTGTGATTTTTATTTTTATTTTTATTTTTATTTTGTTTGTGTTGTGATTTTTAGAAAGAGGTGAAGCTGAGTAAAGTCATTGAGGACTTTAAAAAAAATTTTTTTTTTTTTTTTTTTCTATTCTCGGGTCGCCTGGGTGGATCAGAGGTGAGCACTTGCCTTTGGCCCAGGGTGTGATCCTGAGGTCCGCAGATCAAGTCCCACGTTGGGCTCCCTGCATAGAACCTGCTTCTCCCTCTACCTGTCTCTGCCCTTGTCTCTCACTCTCTCTGTGTGTCTCTCATGAATGAATAAATAAACAAAATCTTAAAAAAAAAAAAAACCCTTCTATCCTCTAGCTGGTTGCTGATTTTCCTTATCTTCTGCGGTTCATAAGATTGTGTTCTCAAGTCAGCCTGCAGAGTTTAAATTTCAGCCTCATAATTGTATATCCTAGATATTCATCATCTTTGTGACCTAAATCCTAATCCCTACTACCTTAAAGTGGTAATAATAATAATTAATACTTCATAGTTTGTTGAAAAGATCAAATAAAATAAATTACTTAAAAGTCCTTAGCACATAGCAAATATAAAATATGGCTAATATTATTATAAGTATTTGCTTAATCATTGTGCTGGATTTCTTTCCTGTGTTTTTACTGTTCTTTCTTTAGGTTCATAGATTTTACTGTAAGAGAATACCAGTCATTACATTTAATTAGTCACTTGATTATGAGCTCCCGAGGCTCATTTCAGGGTGCAAGTGAAGCATTTTATATGTTGAATAAATAATTTTTTTAGTTGCATTAGGTGTAACAAAAGATTCCCAAGCAAAATACTTTTTAGAGTATAATATGTATACATCTATTTTTTTAATTTACTTTTTTTACATCCATTTTATTAAAGCATGAATTAATTCGCATTATTTTTCTCTTCTTTCATATTACATTCATTTTCCCATATTACTCTTTTTACAATGGCTTCAATTAATACAGGCAACTAAAGAGATAGAAGGGAAATCTAGAGCAACATGTCAGCTGTCAGCTGCTTATTGTATAATTTAGCTTAAAAAAATGTTTGGGTAGAGAGGAAATGGGAACTAGAAAGTAAGTCATATTGGATTTCCTATGAATTTATTTTATATATGTCATCTGTTTCCTTCACCAGTACTAAAGATTATTTATTAATTGTCTATCGATTAAGGGACACCTGGGCAGCTCAGCAGTTGAGCGCCTGTGTTTTACTCAGGTCATGATCCCGGGTCCTGGGATCAAGTCCCACGTCGGGCTCCCTACATGGAGCTTGCTTCTCCCTCTGCCTGTGTCTCTGCCTCTCTCTGTGTCTCTCATGAATAAATAAATGAAATCTTTAATTTTTTTTTCTATTAATTGACAAGTCAAAAAATATTACCTTCAATATTTATTAGTTGTAGGATCTTAGCTTCCATGTGCTTCAGATGCAGAGGCATCCTAACTACTGTAAAGGGGCAGGAACTGCACTTCCCTCCCAGACTTGTGGAATGGTTAAAGAAGATAATAATGTAGAGCACTTGCACAAGGACACATTAGGTGCCATATGAGCTTTTCAGACAATTGTTATCATTGTTATTATACCGAAGGGATGTATTGAGTCTCCCCCAGAAAATGGATAAGGAGAAAAGATTTTCTAAAAACTTTTCAGTACTATGAAAAGTCTAAATAAAAACATTTCTTTTGGAGCTAAGTGCTGGGAAGAAGCTTCTCTAAGATGCTGCATGTTTTCTTTAATGTTTCCTTTTTTGCTTTAAAAAGAAAAAAACTTTAAGATAAAAATCACATCTGCTTTCGTAACTATATAAAATTGTAAGGCAGCTTATCCTTGTAATCTCTTTCTCATTCCTCTATCTGAATATCAATTTATAGTTTCAATAATTCTGGGTGTTTTTAGCTAATATATATATATATATATATATATATATATATATATTCTCTCTTATATATATGTAGAGAGAGTGAGAGAGAGATCTGTTTTTATTAAATGCACTTTTGCCATTTATCTACTCATTTATCAGATATATATTGAATGCTGCTATATACAGCATTTTCTTTTTTTTTTTAATATTTTATTTATTTATCCATGAGACACAGAGAGATGCAGAGAGAAGAGCAGAAACACAAGCAGAGGGAGAAGCAGGCTCCTTGCAGGGAGCCTGACGTGGGACTTGATCCTGGGTCTCTAGGATCAGGCCCTGGGCTAAAGGCAGTGCTAAACCGCTGAGCCACCCGGGCTGCCCCTATATACAGCATTTTCATCAGATGCTTGGAGGTTCAATGACAAAAATTTAAACTCAAGGGGATTACAATTAACAAATAATCACAAAAATAAATATAAAATTCCAGTATTCAGTACCATAGACAGATGCATAGTCTGAAGTATTCAACTTGGAAAATGACCTATTTAAGGAATCAAAGAAATAATAACCCAGGTAAAAGTCTGAAAGAAGAAAATATGAGTTAACAAAGAAAATGTGTGTGTGTGCGTGCGGGGGGTGGGGGGAGAGGAAGAGAAAGAAAGATGGAGGAGATGGAGGATGACAAGAGGGAGATTGAGAGAAAGAAGGATGCATTTATTTCTGCCATTGGGAGCAACGGGCACTAACCAAGTCCCCATGGGAGAGGGAGACAGTGTAGCTGGAAATACAAGGACTGTAGATTATGTGCATACATGGTGTAGAGGAGGAGGGCTCACACCTCGGGTCACAGGGTCAGGAAATCCAGGTGGTGGGAAAATACACACTATTTATTTTTTGATTGCATATATATATATATATATATATATTTTTTTTTTTTTTGCATACAGTGAAACAAAGTGTGGTAATCAATAGATAAGGACAGGAGGAAGCAGAATTTATGGCCTTTAGGAATGTTGTGAGTCATAGGTAGGGTGTGGGTAGGCATGGGCAGGTTCACAACCTGAAAGTGAACAGAATTCATTAACAAACTAGTATTTTACACCCAACGGTCTTCATAGTGCAGCAAGATAGAAAAGAGGCCCACGAGGTGCTTGTGTGGTAGAACCCGAGTCTGATTATAGCACATTATTTCTTCATTAGTCCTATTTTAAAAAATAAGAATTATTCCCAGGACACCTACCCTGCTAGGTGTTCGTCATACCTCGACGGTTCTGGGCTCCCTCATGCCAGGGGCTGACATGAAAACAAACTGAAACGCCTCAAAAGGGGAATGACTAGAAAAACTGTAATACATCCCAGTCATAGACTGTAATGAAGTTTATAAAAATAGGAAGTTAAGAGCTGTACCAGTTAGAGAGAGCTGGGAAAACTTATTAAATATGTTCGGAAGGTAAAATCGGTTAAGACTCAGCACCGGCTTATATAAAAGTGGTGTCAAAGATGAGTCAAATACCTTGCTTGTGTGTTGTGATAATGAAGTAGAAAATAATAGAAAAAGACAGGCATAAAAAGTGGAAGTTCTATTTAAGGTGCGTTCTTTCCCAGGGCTTCTGAAACACTCGCGTGGAGATGTCAAGGAGACAGTCAGAGGAATGTAGCTAAAGCTCAAAAGTGAGCTCTGGGGTGAACATTTCTATTCAGAAGTGATCTATATATAGGTGGTGACTTAAGCCTTGAACAAAGATAAGATCGCCTAGGGAGAGAGTATATAATGAGAAGGGAAGGATCTTATCAAATACGTTTGAGCTTGAGTAAACAGAAGCTAAAAAGGCTAAACATGCAAAAAAGATGGAAAAAGAGCCAGAAAACAGTTTTGAGAAAAGAGAGGAAAGAATGATGACCAAGAAGCTACATAAGAAAGTCTTTCAAGCAGAAGGGATATTCTATAATTTCAAATACTGCTAAGAAGTAATGAACAGTGATGAAATATCAGTTGCATTTCTCAACACGTGGGACACTCATAACCTGATTCAATGGAACCGTAAGTGTGGTAACGGGCTCAGAGAGTGGGTTCTGTGCAATCATTGGGTCAAGCAATGGAAATTTAACCAGGTCATTCTTCCAGGCGAAATGGAGATGCACGGGGATCAGATAGATAGAAAGAAATAGAATCCAGACAAATGTTAAGTCTGCTTGTGAGCTCCTATACAAGCTTAGAAACCTGTGCAAGAAATTCCAGACCCACCTACCAATTGTTTTACACTGGTCTTTGTTGAGTCCTGGGTGGCTCACACCCAACGCTGTGACGGTGTAATGTTGCAAGTGTGTCCTCACTCCACCGGGGCAAGAGCATCCTATAACTCCCGTGTACCCGAATACTCATGAGCTTGACATGGTTAAATATGAATACCTCCAGTGGCAGATAAAAACGAACTCCAGGGTATTTCAGGGCGTCCTTGACTGCCTATCTGGGGGTCATTTCCAATTTATCTACAATCTGTATGTCTGTCTTGCTGCTGACATGAGCCAGGTATAAACTAGGGTACCTCTGCCCACCTCTGCCCACCTCGAAGTCTGCTTTGGAAAGATAGCAGGCATCTGGAAAGCAAAAAAGGCACAGGACAGAGCAGATATTTCAGAGAAAGATGAGCAGATCTTCACAAAAATGCAGGTTGCCACTTCCAAGTAGCTACCATCAGGCTTTTTTCCTAGGCACGCTGATGAAACAAAGCTCTCTTACATCTGAGTTGGTGATTAGGCTGCAATCTAAGACTGAACCAGTGCTGACAACGATGTAATTTTCGATGTAATTGTTACTAAACAACTTGATGCAGAAAGCTGTCACTCGCTCAAAATCAGGTGTGGACTAAGAACAACGGAGAGTCCAGAAAAGTGGATAAGCAGAGAATCCAGAATCATGTATGCCAGGCACTCTGTCTACCTAACGGAGTCACCAGTTTCTCTAGGGGAGAGAGCAGAAAGTCCCAGTAAAGATTGCAAAATTAGGTTTGAAGTGGGTAAGTAGGTTTAAGCTAATTCTACGTCAACTGCATATATGTACATATCACACTCAAACATGATCAAAATTCATCATAATAAACATTTGTAAGTGGGAACTTTACATATTTTTTCACACTGCTATTTGCTGCAAATGGTTAGTGACCAACCACTGTTGGTTTCTCTCTATAAAAAACATCCACTCAACATTAAAATAGCACATTTTTTTCTTTTCTAGAATGAACTGGGATACAAATACACAATAAAGTGGGGCGCCTGGGTGGCTCACTTGGTTAAGTGTCTGTCTTTGGCTCAGGTCACAATCCCGGGGTCCTGGGATGGAGCGTCACATCTTGTCCCTCCGCCCCTCCCCTTGCTCACGCTCTCTCTCTCACTCACTTTCTCTCTCTTAAATAAATAAATACAATCTTAAAATAAATAAATAAGTAAATGCACAGGAAAGCAATATCTGGCAGCTTATATTCCTCTTGGAACCTGTTGATGAAGACGAAGGATTTGCTATGAGAGTTGAATCCACCTTTCACAATGTGTACTACTCAGTGTTTATTATGTATATAAATACATGACGGCTCACAGTAAATAGGCTATTTGTTTCGATGCTCATTTTCAATTCCACTTCACCCGAAAATGGGTGAAATTTCGTAACCAGCTCGATTAAGGGAAGACTTTCTGGTTTATGCTCATCTCAGTTTTGCATTTGAGGTTGTCCTCGCCTTCTACATTTCTGCTAGAATGTTTTCTACTGCTATTCCACTACTTTTTGTTAATCATGGGTTATTTTCAGGCTTTCTTTAGCACTTCGTCCTGTGAAGTGTGTGAGAGCTCATAGGTTTCTACTCCTCTCCCATTGGGTGTGACAGTTTCCTGCTGTCTTCTTTGTTAATGAGATGGAGTGGAAAAAAATAATAATAATGAGATAGAGTGGGTAGGACTGGGACTTTGGTCCCTTCCCTCTTATCTACTTCTTAGATCAATTTGAAGTACAATATGTCATGTTCATGTGGCCCGGCTCACCTACCCATTCCAAGGCACTCTTGCTTTTATCTACTGGTGCCAGTAAACAGATGCCCCTGGTACGTTGGGAACTTGGCTCTGGCTCCTTTCCAGCTGTCTCAGTTTTCAAGGTGATCTGAGATCTCAAGCCCTTCTGAGGGTCCTGTGCTCTCTTCAGTTTCCACTCTCCCATCTTACGTCAATGAATGTTCCTCCTCAGGCCAGCCGAAGGCCCCATCTTGAGTGGACCCTTCCTCTTTCCCAGATGGTAGTCATGGCCCTCAGCTGTTGAGTAACCGAAGATGCTGTCTACTGCAAGGTCCAAGCCCCGAAGCCTCCCCAGCCTTGCCCCAGAGCCTATTCCTCAGCCACTATCAGAAGAACCATACTGCCTGGTGTTTAAGGTCTGTAGTGTTATCACTTATACTTTCTTATTATTTGAATAACTCCCTCTCCTCTAATTACCCAAGTCTCTGTAGTACATAAGTAAACATGCAGGGGGATGACACCACAATATCTTTATTTCAGTTAGTTTTATATGCTCTGGAAAGAATACATGGGCTTTCAGAATGTGCATAAGATTTTTCTGAATTATATACATTTCCCATTTTTTGTTTCCTATTATCCTATCTTCATAAACTTGGTTTCCGTGTATGTTCTGAATATTCAATGTATTGTCTCAATATACAGGCTCTTAACTATTAAAATGTTAATAGCAGAGCTAGGATTTCTTTGCTGAGCCAATAAGGTATAGCAATAAACGAGCCTCAGGGGTTATCTTTAGTGACAAAAAAGTGCTGTTAAAGCAGTGGCATCGGGCAGTATTTATGTATTTTTTCCAAAAAAAAATTCACTGAGCTTCTAAGAACTTACTAATTTGAAACCCTATGGGACTTTTGCTTAGAATCAGTTTATTTCATCACGTGTATTCCTTTTGCTTAGAATCAGTTTATTTCATCACGTGTATTCCATCAGTGAGGAGGACAGGGATCCGCTAGTACCAATATTTCTATAGCACTTTTCATTTTATCATGTGAGCAATTCTAACGAATGGATCAAAGCTCTCATGCTGAGGCATCACCAAGTGGTTTAGATTTAAGGGTCCAGGTTCTTAGAGACTCACCACATTCAAGAGAGAAATTGATAAAAGCTCAATTTTATGATCTCTGTTAGTTTCCAGGGCAGAGCTGAGAGATCTGGAGCTGTTGTCTAGCAGCAGGCTGGTGACAGAGGTCTTCTAGAAGCTAAAGAGCATGCATGGAAATGTAAAAGAGCTCCATGAGAATAAATATATTTCTACTCAGTGACAAGAACATAAGGTGTGATTCTTTCAAACTCTTATTCAGGGAGCATTAAGCTATCCTGGTCTGTGATCCTTGGAAAGCAATTATCCTACACCCTGTATATCGTTTTACGTGGTTATTGTTTTACAAGACACAAAGTGCCACTCATAATTGTGGACCATGCCCAAGGGGCACACTTATTTGGAAAAGCTTTTGAGTGTTTACTGATACCACGAGTTTCTATTTTTACATTTTCAACTTAAAGAGTTTGTAAGATATGAGAGAACATTTCAGAGACAGTACATGATTTATCTGAATTCAGAGGAAAGCTACCATGATTTTTCAAAATAAAAGCATTGTGTGTTGGGGGATAAAGACCTGGAATCTGTTTTCTTACTTTCACAAAAACCATCTTTTATAGAGATAAAATTAATATTCATTTTCAACTCACCAAAAACAGGGAAAAAGAGAATAACAAAAAGAATTTTTTTTCTTTTTAATAAGTTCTATGTTGACCTTTTTAATTACACAAAATTTTACTCTCATTTCTTATGGCAAATGGTGGAATGCCAAGCCATTTTCTGGTAAAATATCTGCTCTAAGATATTTTCTCAATGAAAGTTTATTCCATTGTTTTGGCAAACTCTTAACTTTTTTGTTTCTTTATAGCATTGAATCTTTCTTTTAATTGAAAATAATTTACTTTTGCAAGGAAGTAAATGGCTGCATACTTTTTAGAAAGCAAACTGATTTTTAAAAAAACAAACTTAAAGGCAACTGGCTGGCTCGGTCAGAAGAGCATACGAGTTGAATGCGGGTTCGTGAGTTCAAGCCCAATTTTGGCTGCAGAGCTGATTTAAAAATTATTTTTCAATAAAAAGCAAACTTTAAAAAAATAAATAAAAAGCAAACTTTATACAAAACAGCATATTTTATTTCTAATAAATTTCTTTTTCCTCCCAATCATTCTATGACTTGTCACATAATTCTTTCTTACTGTCCCTCCTGGTTTTCTTGGTTCAGGATCTCATCTTCCTTGTTTAAACTTTATATTTTATATTTGAAAAGCAATATAGCAAGGGTTTAGGATTTGAAATTAAGGTTTAATTCTGACTTTTACTTTACTTGAGGTGTTACTTAAAATACTTAGAACAGTTTTCTCATAAGTAAAATGGAGGGATTTTTGTTTCTTTTCCATCTTGCATTGGATTCTCTATTTGGTGTGGATTCTAAGCTTACTTTCTTATTTTGGTGCGGCACACATTCCAGCCATCTACTAAGTGTTGGGCAATGTGCTAAGCAATTCACATGTATTTTCTATTTGAATCCTCACACCCCAACTCTAGGGATAGGTAATATCACTATCCCATCTTACAAATGGTGGAAACAAAGCTAAGAGAGCACTTTATCCAAAGATGAGGATTCACTGCACGTAACAAAGACCCAAAATGAAGGTGGTTTTAGCAAGATAGGAGCCTATTTCTCCTTTTATAACAATCCAAAGGTAGATGGTTCTGGACTACTTTGGTGTCATGCTTCATGAAATCCTTTGGATTCCAGGTTCATCCCTGCTAATTCCTCTTCCATTGCCAAGGGGTGGCCTTGATCCTTGTGTTTCAAGATGATCGTTTTCACATCTCAGGTGGAGAACAACTGAAAGATCGAATTTGCCAGTTATCCTGTAAGAGAGGTTTTGTCCAGAACAAGGCATCACATGAATGAAAAAGAACCTAGGAAATGTAGCTTTTAATTATGGTTATTGTGTGCCCAGCTAAGGAGAATGGCTATTCCATAGTGGTAAAGACTATGAATGCTAATGCTGGGGAAAAAGTACTTGGGTTCAAGCCTAGATCTTCTACTTATTAGTTAACATACGGATGTTAAGATACAAACTCATTCTTGCTGTCTCTGACGTTGATGGTATGGATGTCTACAGGAGAAATGGGGGCCCTCCACCATGGAGCTAAACACAAACCTGACCTAGGAATCCAGAAGCTGAGAAGAATCTAGTGAAAGACAGAGTTGTGGCACACTTGACTGATAAGTGACAATGCATATGAGCTAAAAAAAAAATTGGCTGATGATTCATTTATGCCTCTAATTTTCATGTAAGAATGTCTCTTGTGGCTCATCCTGGTAGGAAACGTAGAGGGAAGTAAATTCTTGGAAATGTAGCACAGCCTGGTTGAGTTTTTATATTACAAAACCATGATATTCATCAAGCTGTGAGATTGTGGCAAGTTTTTATTTTTTATTTTATCTTATTTTTTGGCAAGTTTTTAAATCACCGTGCCTCAATTTCCTCATTTATAAAATGGAGATAATAGGACATACTGCAGGAATTATAAGGTCTCAATAAATAGTAGCTATTAATATATGGGTATCATCTTTATGATTAGCAAGTTCTATTATTCCATTTTACTAGTAGAAATAATGCACAATAAAACTTCTGTTTTTGAATCCCAATGGTGAACACGATAAATCCTCATCTTCAAGAAAAAAAAAGGACAGGTATAATGTGAACGTCTTTACCTTTTTGAAATAATGATGTCTTTGTACAAGAATTTTAAGTATGAAGTACAGTTTTCTAAAACATTCTTATTAGAAACAGCATTCTGTGCATAATTAGTAACAGAGATATTAAGAAACTATACTAAATTCTGGGAGACTTTTTGGAGGACCTAGACTGTGCCAGGTTTATACTATTAACTACTCAGGTTACAGATGGTATTTGGCTCTATCAAGGACAAAGAACATGAGCTGCAATTGTTTTTTATTTCATGTACTTTTGTTCTACATGCCCACTTCTTGGAAAGCAGCTCTATTGAGAAGTTAAAAGACTAAGAAACCAAAGAAGCAAGTGACCAAATGATTGAAAATCAGAATAAATTCCTTCTGGAGATATAAAAATAAAATATACATTGCTTAAATGAGGTGAGAGGTCTTTTTCTCAAGGCTCCTGAAATAATGAAAAGGTGAATTAAAATTTGTACCTTTTGTTTTGATGAATGTTACTAAGATACTATATAAGGAGACCACTAATTCTTGTTTAGCACAGACTATTTGTGGGGAAAATAAATGATGGATCTCTGTCTCGATACATTGGTGAATATGAATGTCCTCAAAGATAAAATCATAGGAAAAAAATAACAATACTGATGGGCAGAGAGAGAGATTTTGTACTGAATTTGATTTTTAATATCTCAATAACATTTTACCCATTGGGGACTCCACATTTTATGTTTTGTCTTCATTGTCATCTTAATAATTGATGGGATAGTAGTTCTTGAAAGTGATTCATTGAAGCATTGCCATAGTAGTGGATAGTGGTAGTTGCTGGGCAACTTTACATATGATAGATAAGTTGCTGGACCTTTTACCTTGAACACCGTGCTTGGGGAGAATGAGGGAAAATCTACTTTTAAGTCATGTGGCTTTTGGGTTCAGAAGAAATAACTATTCAGAATTTAACTTAAGTTATTAAAGGAGTTATCAAAGAGAAAAACTGGGTCTATGTTTTATTCTTAAGCTCTAGATGATTTTCAAAAACAGAAAAACAAAAGAAACACATACCTATATAGTTCTTTGTCATATTTTAAATATCAGCTTTTATTAAGATCTTAATATATAAGTAATATATAAAATGTGAGAAAACAACATTTAATTCTTTTATTCATAGGTTATTCTGACTGAACTTTCTGGGTTTTCTTCAGCCCCAGCATAATTATTTGATGCAGTCCCTAAATTTAAATAATAGCATAGTTCTTATTACTTTCATTGTAACAAGCTAGTATTTAAGATCTTATCTGTGAGAAGAAATGGCTGTAAAATAAATCTAATTTTGGAGGAGCCAATATAATGGCTGTTTTTAGAGGATCTGTACTGACCGTGATCCCATGACACAGAAAAAGTTAGAAGTGGAAAATTTGGGGCTATCGAGGTAGTAAATGTCAGAACCTGATTAGTGGCCAAATCTCTGACCCTGTAAATAAAGGTACTTTCCTGGTGTGGATGTGTGAGGGCACTTTGCTTTGCCACTGAAAATTCCATACCCATGTAATGTCATCTCAAAGCATGAGGCTCAGAAATATGAAGCAGTCTGTTAAATGTGGTTTGCACTCAAGGGCAATGAGGATGCTGTTGGAGCAATTCTGTTTATTAGCTTGTGTTTTCCTGGAATGGAGATGCTGATGAATAAGCAGACATGGCATGACAAGCAGTAGAAAAACAGCCAGAAACAGTTGCTGAGCATTATGCTTCAAGGGTTTTCTCCAGAGTATTTGTAAGGAGAATTATGCACATATTGGAGTTCATATTTGGTTGGGCTCTCATTTATTTTCACCCCCAGATAAACTTTCATCTGAATTAGTTTTGTTCATAGGTGTTTAAAAGTTGCATTACAATGCCAGAGTCTTTGCTCATAATGAAGTAGCTCTATATCGACATTAGAAGGGAAAATTGCCAGAAGGAATTAGCATATTAATTAGGAATAAAAATAAACTACATTGCCATAGAATCTTCCTGAATATATGTTTTCCATTTAGCAGAAAATATCTAAACAGAGAATTGGTTTACATAAACAGTTTGGAAGACATCGCACTGCTTTCCTGGGTTTCATTGATCTCTATTTCTAACCCTGGATAAAAGGTCAACATAAAACATGGGGAGCATAATTTCACTTTGGTAGGATGCAGGGGTGGGTATCTGTACTAACAACTCTCTGAATAATAAGAGTTTCAAACACTATTTGTATCCTTTTTATATGTAATACCTTATGTCGTACTCAAACCAGCTATAGAGGAGGTTCAGTCTCTAAGAAAGTAGCTTAGATTTGCAATGATGAAAGTAAATTATTTTTATTTCTGAAGGGAAAGGTAATTCTAGATAGCTAGTAAGCATGCAGCTCCTTTGGTTCAATCTGTTATTCAAAAACTAAAGAAAGACACAGGAAAAATCAGTTCAATATGACATTGTCATGAATTGTAGCCTCATTGAGGAAGTTAGAACCCTTCTATGTGACATATTGTGAACATATACAAATATATACATATATTCACATTAAAAATATACATTGAGAAGTCACTAAATAATATATATATATTTTTAAAAGTGTGAGTGTATCAGAATTTCTAATTTGAAGATAGATGTACATCTTTGTTTTGACAAACAGTTTATCACACCTTCAGACTTAGGACAGCTGGTGTTGACAATAACTCCTACCAGGGAAGAAACAGTCTAGGAAATTGTCCTTTCTAATAAAAATTGAAGAGAAGACTAGAACACTCTGGAAAAAACAAGGTAATACATAAAGGGGTACAGAAGTTAACGTGTGTAGGACCTTCACTTTTTACAATCTTGTTTTTATTGCTTGTTTATAATTCTTACAGTGGGAGTCTCTAGGAAGAATTCTCATTTTTGTAAGATCTGAACCCTGCAAGCAAATGCCAATCTATTATAGAACTTTATCTCTTTGATTACCAGGTTGTGCTATAAAATTGTTGAAATAGATGGGCCTTATTAGTGGCCAACGTTATTCACAGTACCGTAGTTTAAATTTAGTTTCAAATGCTATGTTTGAATTGTTAACATATGATGGGTTTTTAGCTGTTCTGTAAGTTGAAAGGTAGAGAGAGTTGCTTATACATTGGAAGCTCAACTCGTCAATGCCTGGTCACTGCTGATAAGAGCCACAGCTACAGGGAATAAAACCCACAAAGGGTGGGTCCTTTTTCCAGGCCAGTCACTGCATGACACATCGAAGGAACTGAGATTGCTTCTCAGAACATTTCTTATCAGAGATGTGTCCAATCCCCTTTCCTCCATCAAAAAACATCTGTAGGTCAACCACAGGCTTGGTTGTTTAATTCCTATTTCCCCAAGCTGTGAATCTACCCCAATTAAGAGACGGAAGAATCAGCAAGCACACTAGTTTGTATTCTTTGTACATAAATCCATTAAAAAAAAAATTCTTGATTTACTCTTTGGATATAGGAAGTCAATCTTTAGGCCAAAAACGTTGGGATAGGTATTTTTGAGTTCTAAAAGGCGAGGTGATTATTAGGCATCTTATTAGTGAAATTTTACAGTGATAATTTAGATATTAAATATATTTTTTTCTTTTCTTTCTTTTATTTAAGAAATTTGTTAATGAGTAGGATCCTTTTGGAAATTAGTGGAAACATTATGAAACGAATGTTGAAACAGAGTGAATTGCTTAAGGCCACACAACCCAGTAGTGACAAGACAAGGATGACTGAGGTCTTACCCATACTTTATTCAGTTTGTAAATTGTCCTTAAAACATGTTGAATATGTAAAAATGTTTATTTTTAAAAAATTATTAAGCAATCTGTAATTCATATTATTATTATTATTGTTTAGTTATTTTGAATTTTTTTCCTATTAGATTCATAAAAGTTTTCCTAATTTTTTGTTTTGCCCACTCTTGTTTGGGAACTATGTATTTTGTTGCTAGTCCTTTAAGTTACTCCTCCTTTTTTTTTTTTTTTTTACACATATGCTTAATTAACTTTTAATTAATTTCTAACAAATCTAAAAATTATTTATTAAAAGACAAGACCGCTGTTACTCTTTAATTATCTGCTAATTTGCCTGCCCATTCCTACCAGCAACATTGAGGTTTTAAACTTTATTGTTTTGCTTGCATGGAGCAGAGCTTGATTACTGTGTGCTGTATCCTGAGGTGACAAGTCAAGACCTACAAGGTAAATGGCTCACTTAGATATTTCACATGCTGAATAATGGACAAGTGGAAATATGGATTTGGTTTATATTGATATAGGGAGAAAACAATTATCTGTATATCTATGTGTTTATATCTGTTTGTCTATCATCTATAAAATATCTAGATTATTAATGTTCCTTATCAGAAGAAAAATGTACTATAGAGAGACAGACGGATAATTTTGTTAAGTCCAAATAATGCTACATGGTTTGGGAAATTAACACTTTTTCCTAAGACTGACATACTTTGTAACACTCTAATATTCATCATGTCAACATCCATTTTGCATTTTCCATCTACTTTAGAGTAACTAGGAGCTAAAAAAAGAGAAGGAAGCCGTCCTTATGATGAATATTTAAAATGTAATGTATTCATTGGCTTCCTTTTACACTTGCTACTCTCTTCCCATTATGCACCCACTCTTCCCCTGGGTGATTTGCATATTTGGGTTTTGGTGTGATTACAGCATACACACATATTTCAATGTTAATTTTTCAAATTGTAGATTCAGGAAAACTACTTATTTTACATCACGTTTGATATAACATCAAAATTGAGGATGATTTAATTTCCCATTTAAAGGAATTTTTTTGGCCGAGCATGTTTAGATGGTTGGGTGGTGACTCCTAGATCAAACTTCTGTCGCCTAAGCGATTAGGCCAAGGGAGAAAAGTTTTGAATCTTTAAATGATTGGGAATTCACAGAAATTGAATAATAAACATATAAATGCATTTCTAACAATATGCAGTATGCTTGAAAATTCAAATTATAAGCAGCAAACCTCTGACTTAACACAGTCTTTCCCTTCAAACTTTTCTTTGGGAATATTCCCAATTCACTTCTGTGTCATTCACATGCATGTTTTGGCTTATATAATGGGAATATTTTAAATGGAACAAATTATTGGGAAGCATGTTGGATCCCCAAGGGTTTATACCCTCAGAGCATTATACTTAGTGTTGAGGAAGTCAGACTGGAGAAAAAAAGTGCTAATGGGGAAAACTATAGGGTTAATGATAAAAAGCCTGGGATAGAGTGATGAATTCCCTGTGTTCAAACCAGCTCCACCACCAACTAGTGATGAAATTATAGATAGGCTAATTCTAGCTCTTTATCTCTTTTTTCTCACCTGTAAACTGAGTGTAATAATACTGTGTACCTCTGAGTTGTTATGAAAAACAAATAATTTAAAATATGTAAAGCATTCTAAGAGTGTTGAGGTAGAGAAAAGGATGAGGTCAACAAATCTAGGGAATAGCATTCACATTGAATATTATGCAATTACTGACACCTGGAACACAACATAATATGGATATAAAATGGTGCCTTTGCAATTTCCACAGCAGTAAGCAAGAGGTAACTATAGCTGTTATTACTATTAGGATTAAAATCAGGGAAACAATATGTCTTGATTTGCTCAGGTTGATTTGTGCTAATCATTATGGAATCTTTATTAACGGGGTCACCTTTCACTCTCAGGAGTGTCTCAATCTGAATATTAAATTATAGAGTCAGACTCAAGGGAGCATATTTAGGTTAAACCTTTCATTTGGGTGAAAATTACCTGTCATTTGAACTTTAACAAAGAGCATTTTATTTCTATCCAAATCTTAAAATCTATAACATCAGACACTCTTAAATCTGTGGTCCATTAGCTGTTGTAGTTTTCCACAACCAAGAAAACTGACTTGGCTCAGAAAAAACACCAAGTTCTTAACATTTTTGTAATTTTATTTGCTTTGTTCCTCCAACTGATTTATAGTTTCATTTCATGCTAAGCTCCAGAGATAATGTTTTGGCATGGTGTCTTAACACTGTCATTGTCTGAAGTTCAGTTATTCATCTGAGTTCTTAGCTCTTCAGAACTTTGTCAGCTATAAAACTCTCAGATCTGCTTGTTTTTTTGTTTTTTTTTTAGGTTATCAGAAAGAATATAAGATAATTCAACATTTCTGTGATTTCTTCATTATTGTCCATATAAGAAAGTATATTTAATTACAAATTTGATTTACAGTAGTGGGGCTTTGGGTGTGTCTATATGAATCCTAGTGAAGTAAACCATCACATTTTCTTTATATAAGTAGAAGGAAAATAAATATTGTATTATTTTTCTTTGAGAGACTTGAGTTTGTATTCATGAACATATCTTTATAGCTGATTTTATGCTTAAATCAGCTATAATTTTGTATAAGGTGTTTATAAATAATGTCTTCATTTTACTGATAGATAGTCACTACTAACAATAGATTTGTATAATTATCAAGTAACAATTGAAAAAATATGTATTGCTTTTTTATTTAATTGCCAGAAACTTTTTTTTTACTTTTTTTACCTGCCAACACAAAATGCCAATGAATTTGATTTTCAAATAATATAATTCAAGAGAGAAATTTTTTTGCAGATCAAACTTTAAAAATAAGTGTTATGTTAAATTTTCTAGTAATATAGCAAAAGAATCCTGAATAAATCATACTTCTTTAAAGTATTTAAAATTAATGATGAATCTTCCCCTCAAGTACATACAAATATAATATTTTGTACATTAGTCCATTTTATTTTGCGTGTCAGATTTTTCTTTTTTGAATTCTTGAACTTTGTTAGCATACATTTTCATGATACTTGCAATTTCTGATTAATTTTATTTAAGTCAGGTGAGGAAATCATCTGTTTAAAGCCAGTGGCTCTCAACAAATCTGCAAAATAGTCATCCTAATTTCTTTAATATCATTAGCTCATAAATTCTTGGCAAATTCTTCATTTGTACAACTTACACACTCTTCATGAATTAATGGAGGACTTATGAAATCTCATTTCTCTGCAAACTGAGAACAGACAAGGCTCCAGCAACTTGGGTTTTTGTAATACAAAATAAATAATACCTACATAATAAATTCTATATATGAAATACTGCATGTGAAGAGATCTATGAATTATTTGAATCTCAGGGTTTCAGAACAAACATAACAATGTCACAAACTTCCTGTTGATTTTCAGTTGTTGAAGAAATAGAATGCCTGTCTGATTTGTGCTTGTTTTATATGACACTCAGTGGTCAATGATCTTAACGAATATGTTGGTTAATAGCTTTCTTTTATCTTTGCCATCAGTCTTCAAAAATGTCATTCGCCCCACCATCTCTTCTCTTTTAGATTTCCAAATATGGTTGTGTTAGACTAATTGGTATTACCCATACAAGTCTTACGCATGCTATTTTATTTTACTTTACTCCATTATTATTAATGTCTCAGGATAATTTCAAGCAGCCTCTCTTCAAGTTCACAGATTCTTTCTTTTGCTTTAAGAACTCTGTTGTTTATATCATGAAGTCTTCATTCCTGATATTAATTTTTACCTCTAAAATGTTTATTTAAGTTTCTCCATGTCTTTCCTGAAAATACCCATCTCTTCATTCATAATGCCAATTTCTTCCTCTAGATACTTTAGAAGTTTTAACACAGTTATTTTAAATGTCTTCTGATAATTTCAATATCTGGGCCATTTTTGGGTTTGCTTCTCTGGGTTATTTTCTTTGTTGAATTCCCCTCTCCCCCATCAGATTTTCTCACTTTTTTAAATGCTTATGATTTCTGAATGTGTGTCAAACATGCTATATAGGAGAGGCTAGTAATAAAATATCTTTACCCTCATTATATATTGAAAAGAAAATGGATTTTAGATTTGGAAATATTTGGATTTGATTCTGAAATCCACAGATTATTATTGTCTGACTTTCAAGAAATATTTTTTTTAAGAAAATATCTTAAAACCCCACATTTATCATGATATTTTCTCTGTATTAGTAAACACATCAATAGGTTATTTGTGGCATATGTAATATAAATTACATAAAAATATATGTTTGTAGATCATTGCTTAGAACACTAGTGAGTGGTTAATGAATACCAACAATTATTACTAAATCCTGAACAGTGACCTCGTATCAAACTTGATATTCTAGGTTTGTAATTATTGTGTTTGGCAATTGTGATACTTTATAGTTTACAAAAACATACATAAAAAAGAAATATAGTTCAGTGTTATGGGACTGTGAATGATATCATATAATTTAATTTTTCATTGCACTACATAATTTTCATAAGAATGTAATTTTTAAAGCAGAAAAAAATACTTTTAATAAGAAGCTATAACAGAGGGCATAATTCTGTGCTATAAACATTCTGTTATGGATATAATACTAATTACTTTGTTTTTCTCTATATATTCATTTTCAGTTTTGTCCTAAAGATTTAAGGTTGTCAAGCATATGACCCTTGGAAGAATGGGCTATTCCTTTGTATACTTTACGTAACTGTCCCAAAGTGGCTATTTTCTTAGTCTCTGTTATGTATACTGTAACCAGTCTGTTTCAGTCTATTATAAACATTAATGCTTCAAAATACAATGCTTATCACAACCCTGTCTAAATGAATGGCATTTTTAAAAATAGTTGATTATTGATTTGTAAAAATGTCAAAAATAAATGCATAACAATAATCACATTTAATTTGCATTTGTGCTGGAAAACACTTTATGAAAAATTAAAAGTCAGCTATGAATTTGAATTCATCTATCAAATGCTTGTTTCAACTTCTTTCAATTTTAGAGTTATACACATAAAAACATTTTGCTCTATTACATACTAAAATGGTAATTTAAATATAAACACCATAAATGCAAATGCCACAAAATGTTCTGTCAGGGAAACCCAGTATTAAAGAAATAAGAAGGCAGAAAGGAAACTAGACCTATGGATTACTATCTGTTACGTGCTATGAAAAAGTAGATGTGAAATATTTGTTATTTCATTTAGTGATGTTAATGTCATTATTACATTAGAGACATTATCCTTTTTTTAAAATATTTTATTTACTTATTCATGAGAGACAGAGAGAGTGAAAGACAGAGACACAGGCAGAGGGAGAAGCAGGCTCCACGCAGGGAGCCCCACGTGGACCTGGATCCCGGGTCTCCAGGATCATGCCCAGGGCTGAAGACAATGCTAAACCACTGAACCACCCTGGATGCCCTTAAAGACATTATCTTAATTGTAAAGATTAGAGATCATTAAGATTCTGAGAGATTAATCAGGGGTTCACACAGAACCAGAATTTCAAGTCAGGTCTCTTGGAATTCAGACATTCTCTGTCCATCAATATCACTGATTAATACCACCAATGCTGGGGAGTTTGCTTCTGTAGTAATACATCACTTGCCATTTGAATTAAACTGTGGATCATGTGGGTAATACTTTTCCACGAGTACCATTACTCAAAGCCCCTTTCTGAATAAGTGATGGGCTTCAGTCTTCTGAGAATTCCATCCTATTTTTCTGGGAATCCATGGATAGTTTCCCCATGTAGTCCAATATGAGTCTATTACTGGGAAGTGTTAGTTCTTACTCCTGCCCAGTCAGGAGACTGTGGGGCTTGTCTGCTGAGCCTCTGCCACATGGCATACCATATTATTGTCTTCAGTGATGGTATTTCTCTGTTGTCTTATATTCTCAAATATGTGTATCTTAGAGGAATCAAAAAGAAACTAAGTTCCCTTTTATTTTCATTGTCCCAGATCCTTCTGTGTTCATGCAGACATGAAAGGAAAACAAGACAAAAATTAAAACAAAAACACAAAAAACTATCGCTTCAAAGGCCTCCGTTCTTATACCTGAGGCAGAGCTGAGCACCAACACTGAAAGACTTCACTTGATTACCAACCCCCCCCCCCCCCCCACACACACACACTGTGCAAAATCCTCTTTCAAATTGCTGCCTGGTGAGATTATCTCATTGATAACCAAATGAACTCTATTGATTTAGTCTCATTGCATGCCAAATTAAGTCACTTCAGATACTTTTATAAATAAGTAACTATATTCAGTTCAACTCCAGATAGATGTATTGAGCAGATGCCCAATGCTGAACAAAGCACTGAGTGCTATGGGGATGGGGGTTAAAAATGAACATTGTAGAGACTGATAATGTCATAAAGCTTATGAGCGGGCGTGGAGTGGAAAGACAAAATTAAGTAAATACTTCCACAGATAAATGTAACATTGGAAATGTGACCTTTGTTGGAGCAAAAAGATTGATGGAGTAATAACATAAATTAGGCATGATGTCCCCCCTCATTGTGGAGAGCTGGGGAGAGAAGTTTGACACTTGGTATGATAAAACCTGAGGTTCCTTAAGGAAAAGGATAAATGTTTGGGTAAAGGGTCTTGCAAGGCATAGGGACAGTGGTTTATGTAGAAGAGCCAGAAAGACCTTAGGACAAGAAGATAAACTTTGGTGCAATTCTAGAACTAAGACAAAAAGAGAAAGAAAGAAAAAAAAAAAGATGACTTTATGTGAGAAAAAAATGTAATCCCCCTAATTTTAAACATGTTTGTTAAAAATATAGACACTAAGTGTGACACAGTTGAAAAAAACATTACATTTGGTTCCAGAAAACCTAGAAGCACTAGATTCCACCTCTCTGAGACCCTATCTTAAGTGATGGTCTTAATCATTTACTTATGTCACAGGATTTTTATGTGGCTCAAGTCAGACAGTGTTAAATAAACTTTAAAATGTCTACATGGTGACACAACATCAAGAATGATGACTAAAGGGCAGCCCCGGTGCCTCAGCGGTTTAGCGCTGCCTTCTGCCCAGGGTGTGATCCTGGAGACCCGGGATCGAGTCCCAAGTCGGGCTCCCTGCATGGCGCCTGCTTCCCCTCGGCCCGTGTCTCTGTCTCTCTCTCTCTCTCTCTCTCTCTCTCTCATGAATAAATAAATAAAATCTTTAAAAAAAAGAATGATGACTAAATAAATTGATAGTGCTTTTGAAGGGAGAACTTGTTCAAGTCTTTGAAAGTGAATGATTTGAATTCATCAACAGATCAAAATTAACCTTATCTTTAGTGCTGTGTGTGCATGAGTAATTCATTCTACTATGAACTAGAAAATTTTGGAAGGTACTTTCCCCAATAGGACCTTCATCGTTTGCAAGAAAGGAAGTTCCAAACTTAACTCAATGTTAAATTAATATGGGTTTTGAATTCAGACTGTTCTGTGTGTAAAGCTTAGACCTATCATTCACTTCCTACATGTGAATCCCAAGTTATTTTTTAAATCTAACTAGCTCTCTGTTTTCTAATTTGCAAATTAGAGCAGCACAAATTTTTCAGGACTGTTACATAGTAAAATTACTTAACATGTTATATGACCTTTAGGGTGTGCTCAGTCAATTTTAGTGATGAATTTTTGCATAAGTGTCATTTTTGCATTGTATGTATACCAGTAAATAGTCTTATATCTATAACAAGCCTGTAAGCATTTGGCATGTGTCACACTGAATCCCGATTTTTTGATTCCTGGAGTTATAAATATTTTATTAAATGGAAATATCCATATTTAACAGTAACAGAGACTTCAAAAATAATTTGTGTTTCTATACCTTCTACTCAAATGCCACTATCCTCCCATTAAACATTAAAGATGCAGCTGAATATAAAAAGACATAATAAGCACATGAAGGAGACTTCATAGTAGAATCGGTGTTAAAACTAGTACATTTGCATAGAGAACATTTGTGCTATGTGATAAGTTGGAATGCAAATAATATGCCCCTTTCTGTACATAATAATTAGATTATTTTTTAATGTGGAAAGCACTTAGGCTTAATGCCACCAAATGAAATGCCAAATAAAACTGGATTACTTGGGATTTGATTTTATCCACCTATTCCGGTAGGCCACATTTTTTAGAGTCAAGCAATACAGTATAACCTAGAATGCTAGATTGAAAAAGAACTATGGTATTATTCATCTTGCCCATACTCCTCCTTTGAGATGTTGCAATTGAGATCCAAATTGTCTTCTTCAAGAAAAGAGAATCAATAATAATCAACCAGTAGAATGATCATATTAAATTTAACTCATTTGTGGTCTTCTTTTATTTCTTCAACTTCTTCTAATCTAGCCTATTGCCAGATTCAAAATATTTTCAACCCAGGTTTTCAAAGTCATTTCTTCACCATCTGTGAGCTCCATTTTCTCCAAATTGCTCTAAATGCATAAATGAATAAAATATGCTTAGCATACATATTTCTACAGCCTCAATTTTAAGGGAGTTACTCATTACAGAAAAATCCAGTATTTTACATCATATATTTTTCAATCTTTAGTAACCTGTGTTCCACAGCCACTTCAGTGTGCTTATGGTTGATTTAAGTTCCCTACAAATTGCCAGGGCTTGGCTTGTCATTGTATACCATGCACATAACAGGTATTCAAATATGTCTTATTAAAATGTAATTAATGCTGAATATGAAATTTTTACCAACCTGTTATTTTAAGTATGCAGAATTTTAGAGCCCAACAATAATGGTTGAAAGGCAATCAGGGAATAAGAAAGTCAGTTTGTTACAGAAGTAGAATTAGTACCAATATTTTCCCTTTTATTTTTTTACTATACATACTGTTGCCTGCAAGATACATATTTTAAATAGAAAGCTATCAGTACAAACACACATAACACACTATATTGTTTCTCTACTCTCTGGAGCTTGTCTAATATGAGATTGCAGTAGGCCCTGGGGAGATGCTGAATTAAATGGAGATCAGTAAGGGGACATATAAGCAATCAGCAGAAGACTTTTGAGGAGCTACTCACTGAGCTAGGCACAGTGGGGGATAAAGAGTGGTAGTAAAATTATTTCCTTCCCCCAAGAAAGTTAACTACAGAAAATAATAATAGTCGATTACTTTAAAGTCATTCTGCAGGTCATTTGCAGATACTTAGGACAAATAGATTGATGCTTTAGCATTTGACATCCCAGAAGCTTAGTGATGATTGTGCAGAGTTTATGTTAACAAAAGATGACATAATAAAAACTGCAAAACTTCTTCATGCTTTACATGACAATCATGCTAAAATCTAGGATGTTTTTGTCAGCCCTCTGAGAAATAATATCTGGCAATGATCAAAGATACGGGAGTCCTAGAAGAAGAGAAGAGATTAGAGGAGAAAAAAATGACTCTCCATTGAATCGTCATTGCAAGGATATTCTGAAGGAAATGCCATGTTCTGAAAATTATGTCAATTGATACAAACACTTATAGAAAAGAAGAACACTGAAAAAGTCTTTTGCAAATGGGAAATAATATTGAGGATAATGAGAAACAGTTTTCTCATTGTTAGAAAAGAGAGTTTCAAATGTCAGAAGGAAGAAAACTAGAATGTACTCTGTAGTGTTGATTTAAAGTGGAGACATAAGTATGAACTCAGAATGCTTAGTATCTAGATGTGTATTGATACAAAAGACAGACTCATTTGTATATACATGAAAGCAGATGGGAATATACACACATGTACAAGGAATATATATATATATATATATATATATCCAGTATGGAAGTCTAGAAACAATGACACCCCAGTAGCATTAAATACACTTATTGTTCAGATCTGTTTCTTATCCCCATTCTTCACTAAAAAGAACTAGGACTCCTTCTAGTAAAGGCACATTTCGTGATGGGGTGAAAAAATATGTATAAGATGAGCTTGAGATATCTTCTTGTATAATAAAGTCAAGAAGTACTCAAGTAATACTGAGGATATATCAAAATAACAAAGAATTGAACTTGACGGGGTTCATAATGACCAAATATAGGTCAATTTAAGCATTGATAATAATTATAAAATTATTGAAACATTTGCATATTGTCAAAATTTCCCTCAAAGATTACTTTTCAATAACAAATGGAAAAACAATAATTTACAGTGAAGTATCCTGGCAGATACCATATGACTAAGTGATCAAACATTATCAATTCCAAGACAGATGTACTTCCTACAAAAATGCATCATTTGAATATAATTAAGGGGAAACATAAGACAAATCCAAATTGAGGAACATTCTACAAAATAAATGGTCTGGACTTTTAAATCAATGTATCAATGGAAGGAAAGAAAAGGAAAAGCTAAAGATCTTTCCAGAGCAATGGAAATCAAAAAAATATATGGCAGTTAAGTATAACATATAATCCTGGATAGGATTCCATCCTCGAGGGAAACAAAAACTAAAAAACAAAAAACAAAACAAAACAAAACAAACAGTACTGGAATTAGTGAGGAAATCTGAATATGGACTGTAGATTATAAATTTAAATAATAGCATTACGTCAATGCTAAATTTCAATTTTGAGAATTGCCCTGTAGAAATGTCAGAAATTATCTTGTTAATAAGAAATATACACTGATATATTTAAGGCTAAAGGAACAAAGTGAATCAGTTACTTTCAAATTGGATAGAAAAAAAAAAAAACAGAGATTTTACAACAAATGGGTAGATGTAAACAGTTGCGTGAATTTAATTAAGGGTATAGCAGGCTTCCTTTTATTGTTCAATAATTTGAGTGCATTAAAAAGAGATAAGAAAGGGAATGATACAAAGAAAAAAAGTTTAATTAGACAGAAAATGCGAAGAAAGTATCCCTAACTAATAAAACCCTGTTCTGTGAAAATACAACAAAGTAAAGCTACCACTAGCTAACTTCATAAAACAGAGGTAGTACAAAAATATACAAAATAAGAAAAAAATTTAAAAGATTTTATTTATTTATTCATGAGAGGCAGAGAGAGAGAGAGAAAGAGACAGGCAGAGGGAGAAGCAGGCTCCATGCAGGGAGCCCAACATAGGACTCGATCCCGGGTCTCCAGGATCACGCCCTGTTCTGAAGACAGGCACTAAACCGCTGAGCCACCCAGGGATCCCCCCAAATAAGAAATTATAAGAGGAAATGACCATTGACACCGAGGAATTTTAAGATTTATAAGCCTATTTTATAAGCCTTCATAAAAGCTTATAAATAAGAAGTAAGAATTTTCTAACTAAATGTCATTTTTAAATCTAATATCAATGCTAAACCATTACAGGCAGAAAGTCTAAACAAATTGATAGCTACAGAAAAAAGAGAATGTTAGCAAAGAATAGCTCCCAATCTTTATGTCCCGTGGTTTTAAGGCAAATTCTAACAAATCTTTAAATATCAGATTGTCCCAAGGTGAGAAGAATTTTTTCAGAGCATAGGAAGTGAAGGAAAATTTCTCTTTGGGGAAGTGAGTATATCATTGATACTTAAACCTAATAAAGGTACTACAAAAAATTATAGATAATGTTACCTATAAATATCATTAAGGAAAGTTAGATAAAGTTTTAGCAATTAACATCCAAAACCACATTAGAAATAATAATATACCAATGTCAAGTTTGACTTATCTCAGGGATTAGAAGATTTTCATGTTAGAAACCCGTAATTTCGGACAGCCTGTGGCTCAGTAGGTTTAGTGTCACCTTCGGCCCAGGGCCTGATCCTAGAGATCCGGGATCCAGTCTCCCATCAGGCTGATTGCGTGGAGCCTGCTTCTCCCTCTGCCTGTGTCTCTGCCTCTCTCTCTGTGTCTCTCATGAATAAATAAATAAAATCTTAAAAAAAAAAGAAAGAAAGAAACCTATAATATAAATCACTTTATTAGTAAGTCTGGGAGTTAAAATTATATAATTATCTCCACACATCCTGAAAAAGCCTTTGGCATAATTCAACACTTCTCTCTAATAAAAATACACAAGAAAATAGAATTAGCATTGTTATATTTTTTTTTATTTTTTTTTTAGTCAGCATTGTTTTAATACAATGGTAGATAAATACACCTTTGAACTACATGTAGCATCCTCCTCAATGGGAAACAATATAAGTATTTTTACTAAACCATATACAAAGCACATGATTTGCTATTATCTTCCTTATATAATTTAACACTGTGATTGATGGAAGAGAAAATGCAATGAAACAAAAGACACCAAAGATACAACTGAAAAAAAGAAGCAAAACAATCTTTGTTTGCAGATATTATTGTAGTATGTCTGGAAATCATTACAGCCTTAATGAAAAAAAAGTAAATCAAACAGAATAATTTAGTAAGGTTGCAGGATATTGAATTAGCATACAGAAATCATTCACCTTCATAAGCCCCAACAACAATAATTCATATGGTATAATAATAGAGACAATACCACGTACAATAGCCCAAAGAAGATAAAATATAGAGCGATGAACTTAAATTAATATGTAAAATCTATTTTGAAGAAAAGCCTAAAACTTTTGTAAAAGATAAATTAGATTTGAACAAATGGAAAAGCATCCCTTGTTCTCAGGTAGATCCAACATGATAAATATGTCAATTGTGCCTAAGTCAGTTTATAGATTTAACACGATCTTTTCCCCTCCAGAAAAAAATGAAAAGAAAAGAAAAGAAAAAGAAAATGAGGAAAAAGGACTTATAAAATATTAGGTTGATAGTAATATTGATATGAAAAATAAATATTCAAGAACATCTACAAAAGCATAGAAAATGAAAACCACAGAGGATGAGTAGTCCAATGGATATTAAAACCTCTGGTGGCACTGAATAAAACAACTATAGATACACCGAGGTGGAGAGGGAACACAGTATTTGCCACCATGTTTTGATAAAAGTTGCTTCTGAAATGACCAGGAACTTAGTCTCCTCATCTACAAAGTGGTAAAAAGAATACTTGCCCTGCCCAGCCCATCCCAGCAGATTGTTGTGAGGATCACATGATGTATTTTCGAGCCAAGGCATCTGTAAGTAATGAATTATCATCATCGTCGTTATTATTATGAATTGGAAAATCTCAACACATAGTGTCCGTTTGCATTTTCTAGCTTTCCCAGACTTTTGGCTGCTGCCACGATATTATCTGCACGCAGTCTACACGGTAGGCTAGGACTTTGCACAGAATAGATGAGCCGACGGATTGCACTCAACCAGTGCTGATTATCTTCAGAGAATCTGCCATCGCAGGGTCTTCTGCATTATTGGAAATATTCTTTCTATTCAGATAGAGAAATTCTTTAGTGAAGTGCCTTTGTTTTCCATGAAACTCAGTGGGATGACACTTTTTCTGCAGAGGTAGTCTGTATTGGACAATTTGGGCTGCTGTGATGAAATACCTTCGATTGGGTAGCTTAACCCAAACAACCAATTTGTTTTCTCACAGTCGTGGAACCTGAAAGTCTGAGATAGGGCCCCAGCATGGTTGGAGTCTGTTGAGAGTTCTCTTCCTAGCTTGCAGATGGCCACCTGCCTTCTGTGTTCTCTTAGGGCAGGAGAGAGAGGACAGGTCTCTTGTGTCTCTTCTTAAAAAGGACACTAATTGTAAGGGAGGGGCAAGACGGCGGAAGAGCAGGGTCTCCAAATCACCTGTCTCCACCAAATTACCTAGAAAACCTTCAAATTATCCTGAAAATCTATGAATTCGGCCTGAGAATTAAAGAGAGACCAGCTGGAATGCAACAGTGAGAAGAGTTCGCGCATCTATCAAGGTAGGAAGACGGGGAAAAAGAAGTAAAGACACAAAGGCCTCCAAGGGGGAGGGGCCCCGCGAGGAGCCGGGCTGAGGCCGGGGCGAGTGTCCCCAGGACAGGAGAGCCCCGTCCCGGAGACGCAGGAGCTGCACCGACCTTCCCGGGGGAAAAGGGGCTCGCGGGGAGGTGGAGCAGGACCCAGGAGGGCGGGGATGCCCTCGGGCTCCGGGGACACTAACAGGCACCTGCGCCCCGGGGGAGTGCGCCGAGCTCCCTAAGGGCTGCAGCGCGCACGGGGGACCCGGAGCAGCTCGGGGGGCTCGGGGGCGGCTCCGCGGAGGGGGCTGCGGGGCGGGAGCAGCTCGGGGGGCTCGGGGGGCTCGGGGGGCTCGGGGGCGGCTCCGCGGAGGGGGCTGCGGGGCGGGAGCAGCTCGGGGGGCTCGGGGGCGGCTCCGCAGAGGGGGCTGCGGGGGGGGAGCAGCTCGGGGGGGCTCGGGGGCGGCTCCGCGGAGGGGGCTTCGGGGCGGGAGCAGCTCGGGGGGCTCGGGGGCGGCTCCGCGGAGGGGGCTGCGGGGCGGGAGCAGCTCGGGGGGCTCGGGGGCGGCTCCGCGGAGGGGGCTGCGGGGGGGGAGCAGCTCGGGGGGGCTCGGGGGCGGCTCCACGGAGGGGGCTGCGGGGCGGGAGCTCGAATCCACCAGCGAATCCACCAGCGCAGGCTCCGGAGCACAGGGCGCCGGGACACAGCCCAGGATCCGGCCTCCTCCGGGACAGACAGAGGCCGGGAGGGCCCAGGACAGCGAGGACGCTCCTGCCCCAGCTGAGCAGATCAGCGGCCCCGCCCGGAGCCTCCAGGCCCTGCAGATGGAGAGCTCTGGAGCTACTGCGGGGGCTGACTCCAGGGCTCCAGAGCTGGCCCCGCCACTGGGGTTGTTGCTCCTGGGGCCTCACGGGGTAAACAACCCCCGCTGAGCCCTGCACCAGGCAGGGGCACAGCAGCTCCCCCAACTGCTAACACCTGAAAATCAGCACAGCAGGCCCCTCCCCCAGAAGACCAGCTAGACGGACGGACAACTTCCAGGAGAAGCCAAGGGACTTAAAGTACACAGAATCAGAAGATACTCCCCCGTGGTTCCTTTTTTTTTTTTCTTTTTTTTTGTTTTTGTTTTGTTTTGCTTTTTGATTTGTTTCCTTCCCCCACCCCCTTTTTCTCCTTTCTTTCTTTTTCTTTCTCTTTTTCTTCTTTTTTTTTTCTTTTTTTTTCTTCCTTTTTTTTCTCTTTCTCTTTTCTTTCCTTCTTTCCCACCTCTCTTTTTCTCCTTTTCCCAATACAACTTGCTTTTGGCCACTCTGCACTGAGCAAAATGACTAGAAGGAAAACCTCACCTCAAAAGAAAGAATCAGAAACAGTCCTCTCTCCCACAGAGTTACAAAATCTGGATTACAATTCAATGTCAGAAAGCCAATTCGGAAGCACTATTATACAGCTACTGGTGGCTCTAGAAAAAAGCATAAAGGACTCAAGAGACTTCATGACTGCAGAATTTAGAGCTAATCAGGCAGAAATTAAAAATCAATTGAATGAGATGCAATCCAAACTAGAAGTCCTAACGACGAGGGTTAACGAGGTGGAAGAACGAGTGAGTGACCTAGAAGACAAGTTGATAGCAAAGAGGGAAACTGAGGAAAAACGAGACAAACAAATAAAAGACCATGAAGATAGATTAAGGGAAATAAACGACAGCCTGAGGAAGAAAAACCTACATTTAATTGGGGTTCCCGAGGGTGCCGAAAGGGACAGAGGGCCAGAATATGTATTTGAACAAAGTCTAGCTGAAGACTTTCCTAATCTGGGAAGGGAAACAGGCATTCAGATCCAGGAAATAGAGAGATCCCCCCCTAAAATCAATAAAAACCGTTCAACACCTCGACATTTAATAGTGAAGCTTGCAAATTCCAAAGATAAAGAGAAGATCCTTAAAGCAGCAAGAGATAAGAAATCTCTGACTTTTATTGGGAGGAGTATTAGGGTAACAGCAGACCTCTCCACAGAGACCTGGCAGGCCAGAAAGGGCTGGCAGGATATATTCAGGGTCCAAAATGAGGAGAACATGCAACCAAGAATACTTTATCCAGCAAGGCTCTCATTCAAAATGGAAGGAGAGATAAAGAGCTTCCAAGACAGGCAGCAACTAAAAGAATATGTGACCTCCAAACCAGCTCTGCAAGAAATTTTAAGGGTGACTCTTAAAATTCCCCTTTAAGAAGAAGTTCAGTGGAACATTCCACATAAACAAGGACTGAATAGTTATCATTATGACACTAAACTCATATCTCTCAATAGTAACTCTGAATGTGAACGGGCTTAATGACCCCATCAAAAGGCGCAGGGTTTCAGACTGGATAAAAAAGCAGGACCCATCTATTTGCTGTCTACAAGAGACTCATTTTAGACAGAAGGACACCTACAGCCTGAAAATAAAAGGTTGGAGAACCATTTACCATTCGAATGGTCCTCAAAAGAAAGCAGGGGTAGCCATCCTTATATCAGATAAACTAAAATTTACCCCAAAGACTGTAGTGAGAGATGAAGAGGGACACTATATCATACTTAAAGGATCTATTCAACAAGAGGACTTAACAATCCTCAATATATATGTCCCGAATGTGGGATCTGCCAAATATATAAATCAATTATTAACCAAAGTGAAGAAATACTTAGATAATAATACACATATACTTGGTGACTTCAATCTAGCTCTTTCTATACTCGATAGGTCTTCTAAGCACAACATCTCCAAAGAAACGAGAGCTTTAAATGATACACTGGACCAGATGGATTTCACAGATATCTACAGAACTTTACATCCAAACTCAACTGAATACACATTCTTCTCAAGTGCACATGGAACTTTCTCCAGAATAGACCACATATTGGGTCACAAATCGGGTCTGAACCGATACCAAAAGATTGGGATTGCCCCCTGCATATTCTCAGACCATAATGCCTTGAAATTAGAACTAAATCACAACAAGAAGTTTGGAAGGACCTCAAACACGTGGAGGTTAAGGACCATCCTGCTAAAAGATGAAAGGGTCAACCAGGAAATTAAGGAAGAATTAAAAAGATTCATGGAAACTAATGAGAATGAAGATACAACCATCCAAAATCTTTGGGATACAGCAAAAGCAGTCCTAAGGGGGAAATACATCGCAATACAAGCATCCATTCAAAAACTGGAAAGAACTCAAATACAAAAGCTAACCTTACACATAAAGGAGCTAGAGAAAAAAACAGCAAATAGATCCTACACCCAAGAGAAGAAGGGAGTTAATAAAGATTCTAGCAGAACTCAACGAAATCGAGACCAGAAGAACTGTGGAACAGATCAACAGAACCAGGAGTTGGTTCTTTGAAAGAATTAATAAGATAGATAAACCATTAGACAGCCTTATTAAAAAGAAGAGAGAGAAGTCTCAAATTAATAAAATCATGAATGAGAAAGGAGAGATCACTACCAACACCAAGGAAATACAAACAATTTTAAAAACATATTATGAACAGCTATACGCCAATAAATTAGGCAATCTAGGAGAAATGGACGCATTCCTGGAAAGCCACAAACTACCAAAACTGGAACAGGAAGAAATAGAAAACCTGAACAGGCCAATAACCAGGGAGGAAATTGAAGCAGTCATCAAAAACCTCCCAAGACACAAGAGTCCAGGGCCAGATGGCTTCCCAGGAGAATTTTATCAAACGTTTAAAGAAGAAACCATACCTATTCTCCTAAAGCTGTTTGGAAAGATAGAAAGAGATGGAGTACTTCCAAATTCGTTCTATGAGGCCAGCATCACCTTAATTCCAAAACCAGACAAAGACCCCACCAAAAAGGAGAATTACAGACCAATATCCCGATGGACATGGATGCAAAAATTCTCAACAAGATACTGGCCAATAGGATCCAAGAGTACATTAAGAAAATTCTACACCATGACCAAGTAGAATTTATCCCTGGGACACAAGGCTGGTTCAACACCCGTAAAACAATCAATGTGATTCATCATATCAGCAAGAGAAAAACCAAGAACCATATGATCCTCTCATTAGATGCAGAGAAAGCATTTGACAAAATACAGCATCCATTCCTGATCAAAACTCTTCAGAGTGCAGGGATAGAGGGAACATTCCTCAACATCTTAAAAGCCATCTACGAAAAGCCCACAGCAAATATCATTCTCAATGGGGAAGCACTGGGAGCCTTTCCCCTAAGATCAGAAACAAGACAGGGATGTCCACTCTCACCACTGCTATTCAACATAGTACTGGAAGTCCTAGCCTCGGCAATCAGACAACAAAAAGACATTAAAGGCATTCAAATTGGCAAAGAAGAAGTCAAACTCTCCCTCTTCGCCGATGACATGATACTCTACATAGCAAACCCAAAAGTCTCCACCCCAAGATTGCTAGAACTCATACAGCAATTCGGTAGCATGGCAGGATACAAAATCAATGCCCAGAAGTCAGTGGCATTTCTATACACTAACAATGAGACTGAAGAAAGAGAAATGAAGGAGTCAATCCCATTTACAATTGCACCCAAAAGCATAAGATACCTAGGAATAAACCTAACCAAAGAGGTAAAGGATCTATACCCTAAAAACTATAGAACACTTCTGAAAGAAATTGAGGAAGACACAAAGAGATGGAAAAATATTCCATGCTCATGGATTGGCAGAATTAATATTGTGAAAATGTCAATGTTACCCAGGGCAATATACACGTTTAATGCAATCCCTATCAAAATACCATGGACTTTCTTCAGAGAGTTAGAACAAATTATTTTAAGATTTGTGTGGAATCAGAAAAGACCCCGAATAGCCAGGGGAATTTTAAAAAAGAAAACCATATCTGGGGGCATCACAATGCCAGATTTCAGGTTGTACTACAAAGCTGTGGTCATCAAGACAGTGTGGTACTGGCACAAAAACAGACACATAGATCAGTGGAACAGAATAGAGAACCCAGAAGTGGACCCTGAACTTCATGGTCAACTAATATTCGATAAAGGAGGAAAGACTATCCATTGGAAGAAAGTCTCTTCAATAAATGGTGCTGGGAAAATTGGACATCCACATGCAGAAGAATGAAACTAGACCACTCTCTTTCACCATACACCAAGATAAACTCAAAATGGATGAAAGATCTAAATGTGAGACAAGATTCCATCAAAATCCTAGAGGAGAACACAGGCAACACCCTTTTTGAACTCGGCCACAGTAACTTCTTGCAAGATACATCCACGAAGGCAAAAGAAACAAAAGCAAAAATGAACTATTGGGGCTTCATCAAGATAAGAAGCTTTTGCACAGCAAAGGATACAGTCAACGAAACTCAAAGACAACCTACAGATGGGAGAAGATATTTGCAAATGACATATCAGATAAAGGGCTAGTTTCCAAGATCTATAAAGAACTTATTAAACTCAACACCAAAGAAACAATCCAATCATGAAATGGGCAAAAGACATGAACAGAAATCTCTCAGAGGAAGACATAGACATGGCCAACATGCATATGAGAAAATGCTCTGCATCACTTGCCATCAAGGAAATACAAATCAAAACCACAATGAGATACCACCTCACACCAGCGAGAATGGGGCAAATTAACAAGGCAGGAAACAACAAATGTTGGAGAGGATGCGGAGAAAAGGGAACCCTCTTACACTGTTGGTGGGAATGTGAACTGGTGCAGCCACTCTGGAAAACTGTGTGGAGGTTCCTCAAACAGTTAAAAATAGACCTGCCCTACGACCCAGCAATTGCACTGTTGGGGATTTACCCCAAAGATACAGATGCAGTGAAACGCCGGGACACCTGCACCCCGATGTTTATAGCAGCAATGGCCACGATAGCCAAACTGTGGAAGGAGCCTCGGTGTCCAACGAAAGATGAATGGATAAAGAAGATGTGGTTTATGTATACAATGGAATATTACTCAGCTATTAGAAATGACAAATACCCACCATTTGCTTCAATGTGGATGGAACTGGAGGGTATTATGCTGAGTGAAGTAAGTCAGTCAGAGAAGGACAAACATTATATGTTCTCATTCATTTGGGGAATATAAATAATAGTGAAAGGGAATATAAGGGAAGGGAGAAGAAATGTGTGGGAAATATCAGAAAGGGAGACAGAACGTAAAGACTGCTAACTCTGGGAAACGAACTAGGGGTGGTAGAAGGGGAGAAGGGCGGGGGGTGGGAGTGAATGGGTGACGGGCACTGGGTGTTATTCTGTATGTTAGTAAATTAAACACCAATAAAAAATAAATTAAAATAAATAAATAAATAAAAATAAAAGAGAGAAAAAAAAAATAGGGGCACTAATTGCATCATGAGGACTCCAACCTCATGACCTCATCTAAATCTAATTACCTCCCAAGGGCACCATCTCCAAATGCCATCACATTGCAAATTAGAGCTTCCACGTTTGAATTTGGGGGAAGATACAATTCAGTATGGCATACTGTGTTACAAATCCTCCATACACTAACAAAATTGGTAAACTCACTGACATGAAAGCATAGATGCAACTATGCTTCGTCAATTTTTTGCAAATTGAGATTAAGCAATATTTTTTTCCTTTGGAAAACAAAAAAAATAGATATTTTCTCTTATTGATCAGTTTTAATAAAGTATATTTTAATGCCATTCTATCAATCATTTAAATTAATTTTGACCCATGAAGTACTTTGGTTTTAGAATATCTTCTTATTTTACAGTGTGGGATACTCAGTGTGGGAAACTATTAAACACTATCTTGCAAAACAATCTTTGTCGCATCACTTTTGATTTTATTTGGCTCCCTATTGCTAACCCAGTAGAAATACATCTCACAATAAATTCCTAGTGTCTACAAAAGTTCTTTCCTCTTCATGCCATTAGACAAATCCATTTTTAAAATCTCCACTAAATAATCATTCTCTTATCAACAAAATTTCCACATAATTCTTGGAAATATGTTCATTATGCCATTCTTTCATTCATCACTTGTATGTTAGAAATAGCAGGTACCTATAAACAAATTTCCTTCATATTCACTTTATTTACTTTCTGAGAATTGTAGAAAGAAGAAAATAAGATTTAGTGAGTTTTAATCAGAAAAAGAACAAAAACAAACCCAAGCTTCGCAAAAGGTCAAATCTTTTCAAAGATATGCTACACTCTAAGCCTGACTCATATTTACTAACTTAAGTTAATTTCATGATGATGATTAAATATGAAATGGACTAAATATGAAACAGGAGGATTGGGTAATACATCTTAAAATATATACTTATCACATTGGATGCATTTTCTTTTTACTACATTTGATCTTAGCCAAAAGACCAAGAAGTTATTTTATGTATTTTTTCTTCCTCCTGGCAAAACAAATGTCAGAAATTATTTCTTCCATTGCATAAAAATATAACCAATATTGAATTTTGCTTAATGTAAAAAGATTTCATGTTCTGGAAAAGTGATATTTGCACACAGACAAAGCAAGTTGGACCTTTATTATAAGCTACATCACCTCTAGTAATTGTGAACAGAATGATTTATTGAATGTGTTAGTTTATATGCTTTTGTAACTTGAGAAAATTGAGTATCTTATAGCCTTTGAATTAATTCTATTTTTAAAGTATTACAGAAGATTATAATGTAGTTTACCTAATTATCTTTTTTTAAATTTATTTTTATTTTTAAAGAAGATTTATTTATTTTAGAGAAAGAGGGAGAGGAACAGGAAGAGAAAGAAGGAAACCCAAGCAGATTCCCCTCTCACCATGGAGCAGGATGTAGGGTTTGACTAAAGGATCATAGATGGGTTCAAAGAGAGGCTTAAGGAAGGGCTGAACCTCACAACCCTGAGACCATGACCTGAGCTGAAATCAAGAGTCAGGAGTCAGACATTTAACCAACTGAGCCACCCAGACACCCCTATTTAATTCTCTTTGAAGTATCAACCTTCTACATCTTGCTTAAATAGAACCAAACAATATAGACAGAAGGGTTTTTGTTTGTTTGCTTGTTTCTCTCTCTTTTTTTTTTTTTGTTTCTCTTTTTAATATCAGAGCTGTAAGTTCAATGACGGTTACCACCAGACTTCTTGTATGTGTTTTGAATGAACCATCACAAGAACAATGAGCCAGGTTTTAGAATGAATTCGGAATTAGCTTGAATAAATCAAAAAGTAAAAAGTAAATTATCTTAGAAAGCAGGAATCTTTCACATTTTCTACCATCCAAAGATTCACCACATTTTATGCATATTTATAAAGCTAAATCTCTGTATTGAGATTATATTTATGCAATATATTTGAATATATTTTCTGAAGGATAATAGCTCTGAGACAGAATTGAGTACCTAAATTCCTGACCCTTAAATCTCTCCCTTGAATACTCAGGTGGAGAGTAGCTCTATTATCGCAGACAGTACCCACGTCCCAGCCAATACTGTCAGAGGTCTTAATTGAAGAGCGTCCCTTTGTCCTATGTGACACCACATCAACTAACTTAATAGGGAGAGACCTTCAGTGCATATGAAATTACTAGATTAAATATCCTGCTGGCTTTTTCTTGCTATCTCCAAGGCCCATCCTATTCATGAGGATATTTAGATGCTGACCTACTGGTACTTTTATAAATTGAGCCAAAATTGAAGATCTCAAGGATCAGGAGCACCAAAATGTTACAGTACTATTTGACAGCCCATAGAGACATGTTGGTTGAAAGCAGATCCCTGGGTGATGTTTAATGACTAGTGTTTGATTTGGCTACTACTTGGAAATTATACAGGATTATGTTACCTTGGTAAACTGATGGCTGCCTTCAGGAAGTCCCTGCATCATCCAGGATCCTTTGTGTCATATAGGTTTTCCCTCTTGGATGAAGAAATCACTAGATAAGTTAATTCAAGAAGGAGAACAACTGAGCCTCATTTGGGAACCAGAAGCCTAATCACTCAAGGGGAACTCTGAAATGGTTTCTTCCTCTCCCTAAATCGCTTCAATTTCATGCTTTACAACAGACCAAAGTAATAGGGAGAATCTAACAGGCAGCGTCAGAGATAGAGAATGCGGCCAGTGCTATAGATTTTATTGTCTGATGTGATCACAAATTGGACAGGTTTAGAATAGAGAAATGTGGTATATGAATCTTTGAAAAGATCATATGCTATTTCAAGAAAAGCCTTAAATAAGGTCATGGGTACAACCGCGAAAACTTTTCTGGGTTCCTCAAATATTACTAAAAATATTTGGCAAGTGAACAAACATAAAATTAGGAAATTGGCCTAATTGCTCCTATCTCGTTCTATAGACTTTTACATTGAGGTGAGTTCTGTTTTGTAGCTTAATCTGAGTACTCTTGACTTGCGGTTGGGAAATATATTACAAAATCTGATTTTAATCTTTCTTTTATTATTTGTCTGTATTGCAGGGTTCAGATGTGTTATCTCAGGAGTCTTAAATTCTGCTGTGCAACCTGTGTATCACCAAATGATCCAATAAATGATCTTCAAATAGAGCAGAGAAACCTGAATCAACAATGGAAATTACTGTTGTTTCAGGGACTTTTAGCAAACCTGTTGAAACAGGTTTTGAAACTACTTAACTTTTCAATAGATAGCATGAAATAACAGTCTCCCAGACTTGCGAGAAAATCAGCCACACTGGGTCTACCAATTCCAAATTATTATGTCAGAATCTTTATTTACTCTAATCAAGCCCCTGCATGATTGAACAGGAACCCTAGCAAAAGCTTCATAAATACCCCAAATTTGCTGTAACCATTCTGAGATGCTCAGACCCTGTCACAGAGGTGACCCTTTTAATGCCCTGAGTGATGTCCTGAGCTTTCCTTATCCAAACATTATTTAGGTGGCATTTCTGGGAGCTAGCATTTGATATATTACAAGATAGATCTTTTAAGGAAAATTGAAGCAATATAGATTTAAAGAATGTCCAGTTGAAATATGTTCTTTACCAGTGGATTGATGCATTTTCATTGAATATATGCCCAGAAACAGTTAAGAAATGTTGAGCAAAATACCTTTTTTAAAAATGTGTTGCTTTGGTAAAGTTTTGAATAAAATTTGGTCAGCCTTAGGGAAATATATTTAGTGTTTGTTTCTATATATGTATATAACTTAAACCATTTAAGTCAATTTATATACTTTTCAAAATTAACTTATTTTCACGTTTGGGTTCTAGAAAAGCAAGAAAGTGGTTTTGTTAAATGATGATGAAAATTAGCTCATTTCGGTGATAATAAAATGAAGGGTCTATAAAATTTTAAGTGTACAAATAAAAGCAGGGAGGAATCTTTGTGCCTACTCAAAAGCCTTACTTAATTGAAATGGAGAAATTAAAATGTAAATGAAAGACATTTTAAACACAAAATACTACAAAAATAAACCGTGAAGATGCAAGAGAGTGCTTGCTGTTCCTCAAGTTACTTTACACATTTCTGTTTTCAACATTATATTAGGTTCTGAGACTGCAGCACTAGATAATAGTGTGTTAGAGGAAGGAGAAGAGATTGATAGCAACAAAGATTGTTCTCCCAATAGTAACAGAGCATCAGACATAATGTAGTCATTTATTCTGAGCCCAAAAATTGTTATGTGCACAGTTTCAGGATCAAGGAGAATAAAAATATCAAGGGAAATTGAGATGCCGCAGTGACCACATGAACCTTCAAATGTGTACTAAAAGCCTATGCTGGCTTCTTGGGCCATTAGAACCTACTGAGGGGTTCTAAGTCACCCAAAGAAAAGGATTCCAAAGGTTTTTATTTTTCTCAAAATATTTATTTTAGAATCTCTTCTTATACATTCTCATGTGGCTATACTTCAGGCATATTTCATTGTAAATGACAGTGCTTATAATTAAAACTATACAAAATTAGACTCTTAAATATTCTGTGAGCAGATAAAATTATTCCAGAATATCCAACCCATGATGATTTTGTCCAAGGAACTGAACTGGTTTTGTCATTAACGTGATTAAGCCATTGCCTTCATTTTGTGAGAACTCAAATGAATCCTAGAATAACTGGTTTATCTTATTTGTACAACAGAGTGAATGTCACTAAAGTCAAGAAATTTTTGAAGAAAAATAATTAAACACTGCAAGATTATCCAAGTTGTGAGCTAAAATTTTTCCCCTAGATTTACTGATTAAGTTTAATTCATGTAAGGGAAATATCAACAAACACGAGCATTTTATATAGATTGTATTGAAATTTCCTTTAGCTACTTAATTTTTAAAATTCTGAACTATAAGGACACAAATAAATCGACATTATATGCCTCAGCTTTTCCTGAGGTCCCTAAAGCACATTTTTAGAACACAACTTGCGGCATTTTGAATTCTGTTAAAAATGAACTAATACTAACTTTTCAGATCTGATAAACAAGAGAAACAAGGTAATCGAACAATATTTAACTAGGCCAACAAACCCCAATGCTCAATTGTTAGTGCATTGTTATATTAATGATGAATCAGATACATCATCCAAATTAATCCCAGTAAAATCAGGCCACGACTGTAGCTGATGATTTGATAACCTGCCATATTAAAGCCATTTTCTCTAATTTAAAGTTATTTGAGTGAGCCTAAACTTAATGGAAGGAAAAACTGGTATCTCACACATCATCCTCATTTCTAGACTATTAAAACACATAAGCACTGCAAAGAATTTGATCTCAAACATGCAAAATGGCAAATGAAGTAGTGAAATTGAGTTCATGTAAAGACCTGACTAAAACCTATAAAACTGGGAATTTAGAGACACCCCGGTGCCCTATTTCTAGGATCATATAAAAGAATTTAGAGGGCTTATTTTTTTAAATCATCTAACTAATCTATTGACTTCCTTTTGCATGTACTCTCACTTCAGATTATAGAGTCACATCAATGCAGATACCAGAAAATTGATGGGGTTATCTTAGCCCTTTAAGTCCCTTTACAGTTAACTTTCCACTAGGTCATGTACTCACACCTCGAGAAAGATATTTTTAATTCATGCACTATTGCCAATTTCTGTACTTTTTTAAAAAATGGAATATCATGGTACATGATGTTTGGCTTCTTTCAGATCCCTTAGGTTGGCTCTCATTAGAAATAAAAGCAATTAGTAAATATCTTATACTCATGAAGGGCAATATTACAAGGTTTCAGGGATACTGTGAAGATTACTCAATTAAGATGAATTTGATCATTTGAAAAATAGGTTTCAAGAACATGATAAGCTGTATTGTAATGACGAACAAATATCCAAAAATAATAACAAGGCCAGACAAATGATGAACATGGTAAGGTGCAAAAGTATTAAATGATGAGTAAAATTACTTCATTTCTCTGGGTCCTTATGTTGAAGATCATTCAGTTGTACTAAATGTTTCTTAGAATTCCCTTGGTACATTAATTGGTTTTCAATTCATCTCCCCAAATTATAATTTTAATGAGAATGGCATTAATTTCAGATACCAGATTCGCTGGCTTTGAACAGATATGTAGTTTATGCTGCTCCTGCTGTTTATGTCCATTTTCTTTATAATTCAAAGAAAAGTAAGGAAAAAAAATATAAAATTATGTAGCTTTGATTTTCTGTTAAACTGGATTACCATGAAAATCTATTTAGCTTTTATTACAAGCAGAGACAAATATACATACATTTTTCTGGGTTTAATTTTTCTGAGAGAAAATCAGGCTCTCAGAAAATTGTTGCTTCCACAGATTTAATCCGTTCTTAATTTTCCTATCACAGGTATATTTGTGGGAAGGAAAGTCTGCCCCTTGGAAAAACACAAGTTGTATTCGTGTGTCACTTCATGAATAAAGTAAGAAAATCTAGGACTTGGAAGCAAAGACTCATCTTAAAAAAGTCAAGCTGTTGCATTTATGTGTTATTCATTACCAAACATAAATGGAAAACTAAATGATTGTAATAAAAATAAGGATGTCATCCTCAGGGAAAGAACCAAGCTGCTTATTAGATGACACACTTCAGATGTAACTGAATGATTTTGGTATTTCTGATTATTGTGTATTTTTATATGAATACTGTTGTGTAATTCTATTAAAAATATTTTTAAAGACAAAATACTTTAGAAGGTCTTCATGGAATAGCAAATAATATCTTTTGGAGGTTTTCATTCAATGTCCTAAAATCCTTGATGAATATTGGTATTTTTACAAGTTTTGTTAAAACCAATCACGTTAAAAATATTCAATCAAATATTGCATTAAACAGCAGTTATATTATGGGTTACACTAAGATTATCACATCTTAATCTGTTGGGAATAGTCTGGTATATCTGGCTATCCCAATAAAAATGGCTCTTGTCCATATTCCAGATGCTGTAACAGAGGAATGACTCAAGGACTTAATCTCAGTTCAACATATATGTGTGTATGTGTTATTAGATTTCCTGTGCTATTTTCCTATTTTTTCCAGGTTTATTGAGACAGAATTGATATATAACATTGTCCAATTTTAATATGTACAATGTAATGATTTGACATATGTATATTTTATTAAATGATTACCATAATAAGGTTCATTTAGCATTTCCATCTCCTCAAATAACAATTTATTTTGTGGTGAGAACTTATAAAATCTATTCTCTTAGTAATCAGATGTATAATAGAATACTTTTAACTATAGTCACCATGTTGTATATTTCATTCCCAGAACACATTCATATTAAAATGGGACTTTGTGCCCTCTAGTCACCTTTACTCATTCCTGGCCCTCCCCTTACTACCCTCTTCCTGACAACCACCAATTTGCTGTTTCTGAGTTCACATTTTTAGATTGCAAATAAAAGTGATAATATATGATATATGTCTTTCTTGGTCAAAAGTATCACACAGAATAATGCTGTTAGAGTTCATCCATGTTATTGCAAATGTCAGAATTTCCTTTCTTTTTTCATGGCTGAATAATATTCCTAAATATTTACCATTCAACTGTTAACAGACCCATAAGTTGTTCCCATGTCTTAGCTATTGTAAATAATGTGTATTGAACATAGGGGTACATGTATATCTCTTTCTTACTCTCTCACTCTCTTACACACACATACACACATACCCTAGAAAATAAAAATTTAAAAATCTTTAAAGGGTCAGAAACTATGGGGAAATTATAATAAATACAAAGATCTTTATGGGAATATGGAAATTTAATAATGATCAAATAGAGTTTCAGAGAGTGAAAGTGCAGACAATATAAGTCAAGATGTTATTAATGAAATAATACAAGAAAAGTTGTAACATTAAATAAGAAAAAAACACAATTATTAAAAAGAATATCTTGAGAAATCATTATATGAGCATATCATTTAGAGATACTGAGTTAACTTCCAAAGGAAGCTCAAGAGTTAAAAATGTTACCTGGGAAAGCATGATAAAAAGCAAACATAAAGTATGTCAGGGAAGAACTTCCTCTGTCCCGCAGTCTTTTTAGTTGGACTTAGAACCAAATTGATATGAGACAAATTAACAGGTTTAATAGGTGCACATATGGGGAATCCACACAGACATCAGATTCCAAAGACAATGAGGCCACACGAAGCTTCTAGCAGCTAAGGAGGGGAGAGGGGCTTGAGGATACAATCAGGAGGAAAACCGTTGGTAAGAAGGTGAAAGAAGATGTTTGGGGAAAAAAAGGTGCCATACTATGCAGGTAGGTTTCTTGGGTAAAGGGGAGTCTCTGTTAAGAGAGCTCTTCCTAGGACAGACTCTCCCTTCCAGTGTAAATTTGAGGCAGTTGAGTGGGAAGCAGAGACCTTTTCCTGCACAGACTGGGATTTTATTACTTTTAACTCAAAATAATCTTTTTGCTAACGTGGTCTATCTTGGAGCAGCCTTCCCAGGACACTTACAGGTATTACTGCTTTATTAATCACGTGTGATTTTGTTTCAACTCAAACACAGTGAGCATAAATAAGTACATGCAAGAACCAGAAAGATGCGGTGATCCTACATACTACCGGACATTTGTGGCAGCTAATCCCAGAGCTAAAGAAGGGGTTGTTCAGTCACTGAGAGGCCTCGTTGTTACTTCCTTTCCTTAAGTCGATTAGCGAAGAATGAGCACCTGCTTTGCCGGGATTCAAATCTTACCTCTGGCAGAAGCTAACTTCATAGTTTTCTATAAATTACTTGTCCTCTTTGGGATTTGTTTCTTTTCTTTTTTTTTTTTTTAAGTTTTTATTTATTTATGATAGTCACAGAGAGAGAAAGAGAGGCAGAGACATAGGCAGAGGGAGAAGCAGGCTCCATGCACTGGGAGCCCGACGTGGGATTCGATCCCGGGTCTCCAGGATCGCGCCCTGGGCCAAAGGCAGGCGCCAAACTGCTGCGCCACCCAGGGATCCCTGGGATTTGTTTCTTATTAAATAAATGGAATATAATAATATTGATCTCTGGGGTTATCTTTACATTTGGGGTCATATATATGTGATGGTTAATTTTATGTATCAACTTGACTGAGTCCTGGGTTGTCTAGACAGCCAGTTAAAGATTATTTCTGAAAAAAAAAATAAATAAATAAAGATTATTTCTGCCTATGGGATTGTTTCCAGAAGAGATTAACATCTGAACTGGTGGGCTGAGTAAGGTATGTGGCTCGTCCAATCTAAATGGGCCCAAATAGAACAAAAAGGAGGAGGAAAGTTGAATTGACTGCCTGACTCTTCTGCTGGGACAATGATCTTCTCTTGTCTTTATTGTTCTTGATTCTCAAACCTTCAGACCCAAACCAGAATCCATACCATTGGCTTTCTGGCTCTCAAGCTGCCAAACTTGCCAAACTATATCACTGGCTCACTATCTTTCCTGGGGTCTTCAGCTTGCAGAGAACAGATCTGAACATGACTTTTCAGCCTCCATAATTGTGTAAGCTAATACCTTATAATAAACTACTATATAGTACTAGTACAGTATGTAAATTATCTACATGATGCTTAGAGAAGACCCTCAGTAAGTGTTAATTCTTATTAATACTATTGTAACTGATAAATCATAATCTTTATTTATGAGTTCATTAAAGAGACCTACATTTATTTGTGTTCAGTGAGTTCAGTGCCCAACATACAGTCAGGTATGTTTACAAGTCTAAGATTTCAATGACCTAAGTGGTGTGCATCTAGAGAACTAAGCAAACCAAAATGTGGCTAAAACATAGGATTTCATACCACTATGGGCCAAAAGGAAGATTGTATGAAATTCTAAAATACTACTAAAATTTTTCTGCTGTGACCCTCATATAACTTTGGCCATCATAGCTCTTTCCCTCCATCCTTCACACATTTTATTGTAGGCTTTCTCTTTCATACTTCTTTATTTTTTTATTTTTAAATTTTTTTCATACTTCCTTAAATGAACACAAATTGCCCAGTCAGCAGCTACTAAACCAAGGGTAATCCCTCCCTCTTCCCCAAATATGTCAACAGTGAGAATTCAAAGGAATATCTGTCTAAAGAAAAAGGGCAAGATTTTTAAAGATTTTATTTATTTATTCATGAGAAACACAGAGAGGCGGAAACATAGGCAGAGGGAGAAGCAGATTTCTAGCAGGGAGCCTGATATGGGACTCGATCCCACATCAATGTGGATGTGGATCAATGTGATGTGGGATCAGGCCTTGAGCTGAAGGCAGACACTGCTCAACCACTGAGCCACCCAGAAATCCCAAAAGGACAAATTTTTGATGGAATATTGGCAAGCAGATCAATCAAACCCAGCTAGTTTTTTTGAATAATTGGTCAAAATATATTTGGGGAAGAGGGAGGAATTGCTTTTGGCTTGATTCTCATTGAACAGTTTTTCCAAATGTTCACTAGAAAAAAAGATGCTGCAGTTTTGTCACTTGCTATTTTCTTATATAATTTATGGTTTTTTTCCCCAAAAATCTTAAAATGTAAAGAAAGCATGATCCAAAACTACAATAATCTTCAAAGTTTAATAGCTGCTTTCTTCAAAATCCTTTCTCTTAAGTACTTAGAATATTTCTATTATATCACATTCTAAATGTTATTTTCTTATTATTCATTTGGCAAACAATTATTGAAGATCTGTGACCCCAGCACACGTGAAAAGTCATATTTGCAGCTCTCAAGTGAGGACAAAAAGATGCAAATAATCCTTTCCAATACAAGGTCTTGAAGGGTGGATAAGACATAGGTCCAGTCCATTTAACAGTGACCAAGTGACTTAGACTCTCAAATTAAAAGTAAACTGCAGTAGACCTAATTTAAGCAGCATAAGATTAGGTATTTAAATGAATGTATGTGGGTGTGTCAAACACAGGTATGTATGTACATCATATGCAAGTGTATTTGTAGCTCTCCTTTCTTCCTGTGACTACTCTAACTGAAATCATAATCATTTCTCTAGCTCCTAACTGTGGAAAATAAATTAAACGCCGTAATCAGCTGTTGCAGCTAGAAGCACAATAAATAAGAAGCTAATTGTAATGCAAATATCCTTGCATAAATGTTGAGGATAATAGATGGCAGCATGATCTTTAGGATTTATTTCTACTGAAGAGCAAATCCTAATAGTGCTTCTCCTGACTATCCTCTTTTGTCATACTAAATGGGATTAAGCAAATTTCATTAGCCAGTTTATATCAAATTAAAAGAAAGGAAGAAAAGAAGGAAGGAACAAAGGAATGAAGGAAAGAAAAAGGAAAGAGAATGTACTTTCAGCATTTTTAATGAGCTCTGATTTTAAACAGACCATTTATAAAACCAAATGCAAATGCATTTATATCTTAGAACCTGCATATGTGTATCTATCCTAATCAATCCTATTTTTGTACCCAGTTAAATTACTTAGCTAGGAGTAAAAGAATTCCAGGTTCTTTTTATTTTGAATAATTAATCACTTGTTCTAGTAATTTAAGGAAATGAGAAATTCATAAAAACCAAAGGAAAACGCTGTTGCTCATCCATCTATCTTTTGCATTTAATAATAAAAACTACTTTCAAATTCATTATAGCGCAAAACTTTTCCCTAATTGAACAATCCCTTTAAAATTATACATGTGCATTATAATGAAATCTGTATGTTTATGTTCTTTCTGTATATACACACGCACACACAAATGAAGAAGGAAAAAAAAAACTTATCTGGAAAAAGAAAGGAAGGGAGGGAGGAAGAGAGGGGAAAGAAGGGAAAAAGAGATAATGTGTTTGAATAGTATTGCAGAGTGGGAGACCTTGGCCACTGGCAGGTACTTTAGAGCTAATGTTATAGGAAAAAAAAACAAAAACGGAAACTTTGGAGCTTACATAGTTTGTGCAAGTGTAACTCAACCAATGTGAGTTGGCTCCTTGGTGAGTCACTGATACACCAGGTGAGGTTGTTGCACAAAGTAAACTTCATTTTCAACAAAAAAGATCACAGGGAAGAGCATTTGAAGCTATGACTCCACAGGGGAGGGTGGATGGGCATCTTTGGCTTAGGGTTAGGATGAATATTTAGATAAAGAAGCCTTATAGAAGCAGGCATAAGGTAGCATACACACCTTAAGGAAACATGCTGATGCATACAGGGTATATTCTGTAAATGAGGCCCAGGTGCCTCCTTGGGTGGAGATTTTGGTATTCTAATGAGGTTATAGGAATTGCAGGTCATTCCAGGGGTCACCCCATAGTCCATCCATGCAGATTCCAGTTGTGTGTGTATGTGTGTGTGTGTGGAGGGGTGGAGGGATTAGCCTGACAGTTCTGGGTGGCGGTGGTGGTCTGGGCCCACAGGAGGTCTCCTCAGGGCCACCGCTACCACCCGAGGGTGCTTTTGGGTTTCATTTGCTTGAGTAGATATAAGACAAAAGTTAGTGAATACAAGCAGGTGGGCAGTAAAGGTCAGGTCTTGGAGTCTAGCTGGTGACACAGGACATGCAGCGAGTCGATGGCCCCAGATGCAGTAGGTTTGTTTTTAGCAACCTATTCTGCATTCGTGGAGATCGAAGTGACATCCTTGCATGTGCATCGGTTTGTTTCCAAGAACACTCCAGTTTAATTACTGTGTACCCCAATATGTACTTATCAATGGCTTAAGTCATTGCTATGGTCATTGCAATTTGTTATTATGCCACAAAGTCTGACAGTTGCACACCTGTAGGAGCCACATTTTGACTTAAATAGTAAAAAAAAAAAAAATTGTCACTAAATTTCTGTGACTTTGAAAAAGCTTTATTAGTCACTTCCCAAATATAAGTTTGATTTTATGTAAGTATCAGAAATAATCGATTCTGTCCATTTTAAATGCTTTCTATTTCAGAATCCAGATTTAGTCTTTTAATGTTTCTTTGTTTTTAAGCTCTATCTCCCTTTTCATGAGCACTTCTTTCACTTGATGAGAAGATATTAGGTCTCCAAGATGTTGGGCCATCTGCACAAGAAAATATTTTGCAAGCTCTGCCTTCTTCATGACCAGTAAATCATCCTTCACATAAAATTGTTATGACTAATCATATTAATAACAAATGTATTAAATAAAAACAACTGTGTATGGCAAATGACAGCAGCAATTCCTAAAATTCAGTTATTATATCCTTTACCAGGTTTGAGTTATAGGAAGGATAGATGGACAGCCAGCTAAAAATTATCTGTTTTTGTACTTATTGTCCTACAAATCACAATAAACTCATAGGTAATTTAACTTTAAGATTCTTGGAGCAACAGATAAAATTAGCATTGATTTGTTCATGTGTTGCTAATGCCACTTAATGATATTAATACGGGTACTATCCAATTCAGACAAGAACAAAAATGATTAAAATACAAAAGCTGTGCAGGTCCAAAAGATATAGGACTATATTTTATACATGAATAAAATAATAAATAAATTGATTAAAATTTTGAGCTCCATGATATAAAATATTTTAACTCACCTTATATAAACATCTCTGTACATCCAAAGCATTTACATTTGAAAAAGCTGTTACTAGTTTCTTTTCATCTGCCCCAGATAATTTGTATTTTTCTTATTAGCTGAATAAAAAGCCAAGTGTGTGGTACATAGTACTTACATAAAAAGAAAAATAAATAATTTGAAGAGTATATTGACAAACTCAAACCTAGATAATATTTTTTGAGACATCAGTCATTTAAAATTTATATATTTTCTTATTTTTTGCTCTTAATTTCTGTGAAAATCATATATGCCAAATAATGACAATATGATAATAAGAAGTTTCTTTTTTTGTAAGATTTTATTTATTTATCTATTTATTTATTTTTAAAGATTTTATTTATTTATTTGACAGAGGGAGGGAATGAGCACAAGCAGGGGGAGCAGCAGAGGGAGAGGGAGAAGCAGATTCTCCACTGAGCCGGGAGCCTGAAGCAAGGCTCTCTTTCTGAGGACCCTGAGCAGAAGGCAGATGCTTAACTGACTGAGCCACCCAGGCACCCCAGGAATTTTCTTTTTTTCTTTTTTTTTAAGATTTTATTTATTTATTCATAGAGACACACACACACAGAGAGAGAGAGAGAGAGAGAGAGAGAGGCAGAGACACAGGCAGAGGGAGGAGCAGACTCCATGCAGGGAGCCTGATGTGGGACTCTATCCCAGGACTCCAGGATCAGGCCCTGGACTGAAGGTGGTGCTAAACCACAGAGCCATCCGGGCTGCCCAGGAATTTTCTTTATTAGAGTTATATGTCCTCCTTAAATGCTTGAAAATAATATTTTCACATTGAAAGTAACTCCTCCACTATTTGCATGTCCAATTGCATTAAATTCATATATAGTTACTCAGTATTAAGCCCAAAATATTTACTGTCTACTCAGGAATATCATTTCTTACATTCATTGGTGATTATTGAATTTATTTTGCTAAATCTGACTTTGTTTCCAGACCTGGGAATACATGAAAACACTCAAGATTTTTAGGAAAAGCAATAGCAAAGAAATTATATTTCTTTAAACCACTGTGGCCAAAAATGTGATTTCTTAATAAAATCAGCCTCACTTTCTGATGCACTGGTGCATTCATGTGTAGAGTCCCTCACATACAAAGCCAGAGACTCCTAATATCATTGCAGTGAGAGACGATACAATCAAGACAGATTTAGTAGTACTATCAGGCCAGAAGACTACAATTTCATGAGAATGTTTCCTGCCTTATTATAAATCCCTATGGGCATTAGGAGAAATGAACTATCAAACAATTTATTTAAAAATACAGTAGCATAAAAAAATAAAAAAATAAAAATAAAATAAAAAAATAAAAAATAAAAATACGGTAGCTAATGTTTGCTGGGTGCATATCACATATCAGGTCCTGTGGTAATTTCTATAAGTACATTATTTACTCCTCCAGAAAAGTCCAGTATGGGAATTTGTCATTGTATTGGTGAGGAAGTGAGACTAGAGAGATGACTTGACTTGCTCATGGCCAACAGCAAATACTTCCCAGGCAAGAATCAGGATTGAACTCAGACTTGTGTGTTAACTATTAGGCTATTATTTTTAATCCTCCTCTATATATTTGATCTTTCCATTTATCCTTGAAGCACTTTTTTTTCAAATCATGCTGTTCAAAAAAGCACTAACAACTTCCAAAAGTGAGAGAGAGGAAAAACACAAAAGGACATTCAGTTGAGGGTAGATACATAATTTAATTAGTTGTTTACTGTTTAGGGAGTAAACGACTTCGGCCCTCAAGTTCACTAATAATTGGGTAGAGTCCAAACTCATAAGTCTTGCAGCTGAGGCTCTCAAGAACTAGTACTTACATTCATAAAGATTAGTGCAGAAATTACCCATTATCCTATCCAAGCAGTGCTCAGATCTCAAGCTTATTTCTTCCTCCTCTTTGCTCACGCTATAGGCACTTACATGTTCATGCCTCTTTGATTCTGTCTGTGAAAACTGGATCGAAGAGACTCAGGAAGATGCACATATGCAGAAAAGACAACTTTTATCTTTTGTTTTTCATTATAATAGGAGTGCAATTATATAGATTTGAAATCAAATGGCATCACAGTATTCATAATGAAAATTAGCAAATCCTGGCCCAGCATCTCCAGCCTGCAGTTCCCACTGCAACTGGTTTCTACAATACTAAAGAGTATCCATATAGAGCAAAACCAAAATTGAAATGGAGCATACACTGACTTTCACACCATAAATAAATATTTCAATAGATAAATAATTGAATGGACAAAGAAACAAAATACACAATCAAAAAGAAACACTCAAGTAATCCAATAACCGATTTGATTAATGTATTATTTACTTAAACAAGTGACACATTGTGGAGAAGTCAAATATTCTATTCTCTTAATTAAGGGAATAGGAATATGACCAAGTAAGTAAATGGACAAGATAATTTCAGCAAATATATGTTGTGAAGAAAATAAAGTGAATGGAACAGGAAGAAAATGATATTTGGTATAAAAGTAGACAACACTGGAGCTGGTCCTGGTTCTACTCCTCTCTGTTTGCCTCCATCTGGGCCGAATGACTGGTTAGACTATGCTAGATGGATAAAATCCTTTAGCAATAATAATAATAATTCACCTTTCTATGTACACATTTCAAAAATATCATCACTTCATACTTTGCTCGGCCTCTGACCTCTCTCTCTCTCCCACCTGCCTGCTCTGACTAAACTATAACTTTTTGCAAACTGTTTCTCTTGAAATATCTAGTCTTGGAGATGTTACTAAAATTCTATGATTCAGTAATTCTGTGAAACCTTACCTGGGACATCTTTATCCTGGAGTTCAACATTGTACGAGCTCACATCATGGGTGCGTGTGAGACATCCTTCAGGGAAGATGCCTGTTTATCTTTGTCTAAGTTAACACATCCCAAACTCTTTGACTCCATCTCTGTCTCGATCCCTGTTAATATTGTCTTTGGGTTGGAAGACATCGGCAAAAAGACATCATAGCTTATTTTGCCTTTTATTAACTTCATTCTTTATAGGGAAAGAGAGTGGATGGAATGAAAGTGTTCCAAAATATTTGTACTGCTAAGAAGGAAAGCCTTGGAAATATAAAGTGGAAGTAAACACCACAGTTGCCATTACTACTTATGTTGAAATCTCGGGGTGTGTTTTTTTTTTTTAATGCATCATGTTTTAATGCATAAACTTAAAAGCTGGAAATAGAACAAGTGTAGGAATAAATATGCCTATAGCCTTCCAGAGTGCTTAATAAAATCAGTGACTCTATATGGCAGGTTAAAGAAAATAGCAGTTGAGGACTGCATAAGGCAAATGAATTAGCAAAGCCATTAATCTGCTTTCAATTTATGTTATTCTTTTTCTTTGTGATAATTTACTAGCTTCTCTGTGATCAGTCTACAGTTTTCAGTGAGTACAGAAAGTTGGGTAAAACAATACAGCAAATGCAAGGCATAATGGCTTCAAGCTGTTGTACCTATAGTGTTAGAAACAATAAGTAATTATGAATTGAAATTATAAAATGTAAGTACATTCTTATTAGCAATTCACTTTCAATGCAAGTAAAACAACCCACCTAATAAAAATACATTACGGCTTGAGGCAGTGGAGGTGTAAACAGCTGCTAGCTCAGGAACACAAATGCAGCATTTGTGTTCAACAAATGGGTCTGAGATTTTGGAGTGGTTTTCTAATTAATAGCTTTCTGTTTGTTATAATAGCAAGAGCTTAGTCTTGCAAAAGGGTGAGAGTGCAGTTTTGGAGACTAGAATAGTTTTTAAGGTGGTGGGTTTCTGAATCTTCCACAATGCTTAACACACTTACCGTGTTTATGGATTTTGGCAGGTAGACTTTAATTGGAACTTAGAAACAAAAAATCTTCATCCTCATATACAAAGAAAACAGAACAAAAACACTTCATAGCTTTGTATGAGTTTTAGTTAAAATCTACACGGCAAGTCTTTAAATTAATTTTTCTGGATCTCATATTTTTTTTGAAATGTCCATGTTCTGAGAATGATATTCAGACAGAAATCAACACTACATAATTGTTTGTCCCCCTAAGAATAATAACATTTTCATAATATGCCTAAGTAACTTTTATCTGTAAAACAATGAAATGATCATCTACCTCTATTCTTTAGAATCTCTTCATTATAATGAGGTGTTACAAAATATTAAAAGCTTATTTAACTCTGACTTATATACCTAATCACATATGCCAGTAGGACAGTTTTATTTTGTTTTGTAAAGAAAAACTATACTTTTTAAAATCTCAGATATCAGTGTTCAGAAAAATGATTGTGTTGAAAATATTAACAGTCGGTATAACTATATTTTGATTATGTTTTCAATGTGAGACCTTACATAGGGTACTAAATTAAAATTACATTTAATTCTTTTTCTCAGAATGTTTTTACTTCTAGATAATATAAAAATTAGTTTCCCATTTTGAGAAACTTGTAGTGGAAAGAGAAGATGAGTCTAAAGAGAATAAAATGCCTGAATTATAACTCCAAATCAGCTTAATACTTGTATGATTTTGTCAAGGTTCCTATTTTCCTATAATTTCTATGTCCTTATTTGTAAAATGAAGCTAATAATTCTTACTTCAAAGAGTATTTATGGAAAGAAGGTAGGGTTCATGCATAACACTGCAAGGTGCTTAGTACATAAGAGGTGCTCAGTTAATACTAGCTTCCTTTCCCTTCAAATGTATACTATAATTTTTAAAATGAACTGCCTACAATTTTTTTTCATCTCTTTTTTGCATGTTAATAGCTGCTTTGATCTTATTGCCCATTCTGGGCAATTACTACCAACTAAAAAATTGCTAGCCACTTAATTCAGATAAGCATCAGGATGCTATATCTATAGGATGCTAAGAAAATCTTAACTAATATTGACTTGATTCTTTTGTTAGCTAAAAGACCGATGCTCTCCAGACGTGATTCACGATTCCAACATCCCTGACTTGGCATTCAGATGAGATGAGACTCTAGAGCAGAATGGGCTTGCCTTTAGAAGGCTTGAGCTAGACAGGACTCCACAGGGCCAGTCTGGCCAGGAGTTTTAAATTGCCTTTCCATTCTTTTACTGTCAACTCAAATTCTACTTTTTTTTTTTTTTTTTCAAATATAGATGGTGACAAAGAGGATGTCCTCAATCTAGCTTTCCTGTGGCTCCCACCCCCTCCCCAAATCGTTTGATGGAGGATTGGTGAGTAGTAACTCTGGAAAGGGAAGCAGGAGCCAGAACATTGAGAATATAAAGGGTCTTATTTGTTATATTAAACAACACAGACTCTATAACAAAGAACAGCAGTAAATGTTATAAGCAACAGAGTTACAGAATCCACAATGCATTTCCTGAAGTCCACTTTTCATAGAGTAAGGGAAATGGTTTAATGAGAGTAATACTGGAGGTGGTGAGAGATTATCACACTAATCCAGAGATTAATACCAGTTGCCTGTACATAGTGGCACCGTGTATGGGAAAAAGAAGTATTACCAATTAAGGTAGCTCAGGCCATACAGATAAGTGATTGTCTAGGTGGGATTTTTGGAAAATCTTTGGGTTTTTAAAGAAAGAAAATTTACAGGAATGAAGACTTCCCTGGTGGTAGAGCAACTGAGTCGTGGTGATATACCCCCTATACTTAGGATGGTGGATCTTAAAGATCCTGGATTACTAATATCATTGTTGAACCACTGAGTCAGGGCTGGCTGCCTACTTTCTGACTTCCGGTTACATGAGGCCAACTCAACCCTCAATTGGCTAAGTCACTGCAATTGGGTTTTCGTTACTTGTAGGTGAAATACTTTGATATAATCATCTAGGTGTTTGATGGTATCATTCCTTGAAATGAGGTAGATAGAAGAGGAGCAAGACCTAACTTCGCCCTTGTATGTTATACTAGGATGAACCCAAATACACTTTCCATGGATGGGCACTTAGAAAGAAGAGTAATGAATGGTTTTTCTGTGCTAAATTGGTTCATATCAGATCACGAGAGCTTATTGTTAACATTTTTAAAAGTTTTGTGCATTAGTAGTTAAATGCCATCATTATTAAGACTTATATTTTATTAAATTATATTAAGCTAAGGTAACAAATACTCAAAATTCATTATCTTCTAATTATTTTACTATATTTTACTGCTTTCTGTTGAAGTTATGCACATCTGTTGAATCTACATGGTAGATATATATACTGTGCTGCACGTCACCGCTTCCCAGGTCTATTCAGTAATGTCACATTGCTCACTTGAAATTGGCCAGGGAGGGAGTATTTGCACCATGAAAATCAGAAGAAACGACAGATCAGGGCTTGATTTATCGTTTTTCTGATTGTCTCAATCTGAGATATGAAATGTTAATTACAGATTAAACTAAAAATTATTTTGCATCTGTTAGCATTGCATTGTGAGTAGCAAAAATTTAAGAAAACATTCTTTGAGAACTTAAACACTATTACCTAATACAGTAAAGAAATCACTCATGTCATTGGCAAATGGGTGGATTTCTGACATACATCTTAATTATTTCTTATTTTGTTTCCATCGTACTTGCTAATCTAAACAAAAATATCAACCATCATTCACATAAGGAGCTGGCTGTTAAACATTCACCAGCATGCTATTATTTTCTTTCCACAGGTAAACTTTTACAGACTGAAATTTGGTAAGTGTTGTAATCCACATGGATTTTACAATTTCCCTTCTGGCTAGACTGTGTCCAAAGAATGAAATGTCTTCAGAAAATTTACCTATATTCTATAAACAATTAAATGGCCTTTAATTATATTAGTCAGAGTTGGATGGAAGGACGAACCTGAAGGTTTACTTTCTTTGGAAGTGGCAACTCATGTTTCTACAACACATTCCTTTCTTGCATATTGTTAGGTTCTGTGAATTGTAGAGTCCATGATGAGTTTTTAAATGCATGTGCCCTGAAGTCAATAATTTAATCAATTGTTTACCAGATACCAATCTTCACACTTTGGAACATGTCTTAAACTCATCACCTTTTTTGTCTGAGCTTTCACCTTGCTTACAGCTTCAACCTTTCAATATCGCGTTCTATTTCAGTTATACAATGTGAGGTTCTGAGAAGAGCTTGTTTTTTTTTTTTTTTAATCTTGAAAGCAATAATATTTTTAAAGTTGAGAAGGTAAGGGAGAAGACAGTAGAGATAGCAAGAGAGTGGCAGAAATATCAAACATCAAAGAGGAAATTATAGTATGTTTCAAGAAACGAAATCTAAAAGATTTTCTCTTAGTTCACATTTTTAAAGTGAAATCCAGTCACCAAATGAATATCCATTTAATAAAATGAAGTTGCTACATATATAACCAAGTGGTATTTTTTTTCTCGCACTTAGAATAAGTATGATGCATTGTGCCTATCATGCTTACCATCTAAATATTTCAGCTTGATAGAGGTTGATAGCAATATTAGTTTTTTTGGGGGTAGAACTTTTCCAACATTTCCAATTGTTGCTATTCTTCTAATTCATTGATGCTTATATTAAATCCCATAAAAATTTTTCTGACATCTCAAATCAGAATCACTTATCTTTACATTCTTTCCATAGCAATCTCAATTTCTTAGTAAATCTTGCCTTGTGTGGTATTTCATTGTGTGTCTCTCTGTCATGGTCATCAAGTAGGCTGTTTCTTCAAGACAAAGATCATGGTTTTCTATCTTTTTTTTTTTTTTTTTTTACTGGCTTGCAAATAGACTGTTTCTTCAAGACAAAGATCATGGTTTTCTATCTCTCACCTTTTTTTTTTTTTTTTTTTTTTACTGGCTTGGACAAAGCTTGTTCATCTTTATATATTCCACAGCACTGCATTATGAACATAATCTAACAACATATCAATATAAGGAAGTAAAGTGCCTAATACAATAATCTGATAAAACAAACTTTTAGATTGTTGATACTGGAGTAGCTTATTCAATCAACAAACACTTATTGGGCCCTTACCATGTACCAAAGTCTCACAAGATGCTGGGGTTTTGATGATAAGCAAGATTGACCTGGTTCTTGCTCCAGTTGATTTTGGAGTCAAACTGCAGAGACTGATTATGATATTGGTATATTGTTGCTTCCATAACAGATTACTACAAACTGAGGAGGCTAAACGATACAAATTTATTATGTTATAGTTATCTAGGTCAGAAGTCTGACATGGGTCCCACTGGGCTAAACCCGAGGTGTTGACAGAGCTGCATTTCTTTCTGCAAGCAAGTACTACTAGCAACTTAATATTGACAAAAACAAGTAAACATGCAAATATAAAGGGAAGGGATCATAAGAAGCGCGCCCTACCTTAGTTAGTGTTGTCTCAAAAGAACAGTACTTGAAAACTGAGAAGCAGCCAGCTATATAAAAAGCAAGGAAAATAGGGTTCAAGGCGGAGGGAACAGCACTGATTAAAAGGTATAAGAAACAAATTACCTACGCTAGAAACTAAAGTAAGAAAGACTTTCGAGAGTAGGAGGTACAGATTTTTATTAACATCTTAACTTCTTACTGTGATAATCCTGATACGAACTCAGCGGCACATAGGTAAAGTATGTGGTTAAGTGTAAGCATACGAAAACCCTTGGGACCATATCTATCACCTCTCATGCAACTTTGCAATTTCTCTCCTCCACAAACCCCTTTATTCCCAGGCAGCCATCGATGTGCATCTGTCCTAAGAAGTTGGTTTGTGTTCTTTAGAATTCTATCTAAACGGAGTCATACGCTACATACCTATTTTTTTTTGGGGGGGGGGGTCTGGCTTCTTTTATTAAACATAATTATTTTGAAATTCATTCATTGTACCATGCAAATCAATAACTTATTCTTTTTTATTGTTCAGTAGTCCTTTATGTATGAATATACATTGTTTATTCATTCACCTGTTGCTGGAGCAAGTTGGTTCCAGTTTGGGGCTATTACAGGTAAAGCTGCTCTGAGAAAGCAATGGAATAGGTAGGATTTGAAAAACAATTTGGAATTAGGTTCTAGGTCAATGAGGTTTAAAATTTTAATGAAATATACAAGTGGACATCTCAATCAATTGGCTAGATGTATTTCTCGAAACTTAAAAGGACATGGTAATATTACAAACAAAAATTTGAGAATTATTGGCATTAAATGGCAGTTACCATGGTAAGGATGAGTATAACAAGCGTGTTATTCAGGAAGAGTATAACAAGAGTGACAAAGAGGTTCTCCAGTACATTTCCAAGAAGCACTAGGATTTAAATAACTAATAGAAAAATAAAGACTTATGAAGAGAAAAGAAGTAATGAAGGAGATAAAAGAAACAGTAGTGTGGCCTTTATCAACTATATGAACTTTAAAATATGTTTCTTCAGAAAAAGAAAAAACAACAACAACTGGGATATTGATTTAAGTACCATTAAAATTGTAATTTTGTTTTAGAAGTATTGCATTAAGTTACTTGAAATTCTTAATAGTTTTTAGTGGTCTTGTTATTTTTATTCCTAGTTACCATATAAATTTTTCACCATCATGTAAGAGACATTTTGTTGTTTTCCATTACAGACTAATTTAGATCTGTTTCTTGGATTTCATCGTTGTAAATTCACCTTGCTCCCACATCTTCTCTTTCTTTCTCTCTCCCCCTCTCATCTTTCTAATAATAGAGATTCTCAGGTTTCTGAAATATTGAATAATATTATTACCAAATAACAACAAAACACTGTCTTCTTTTGACTATTTAAAGTGACTACTTTATAATCTCCTCTTAAATTATTAGTTGACTAAAACAAAGATGACTATTAATGCTTATTATAGATATTTCTGTTTTATTCATGCTGTTAATAAAGGGAACATTAACATCTTACCATTAAGGATGAGGTATGCAGAGAAGCTCAGTTTATGAAACTTATTCATGTTTAAACTGGTCACCTCTGTAATAGATTGAATTATTGTTCCCAGTTTGTTACTGCCCGTGCTATGAAAGGACTGTGTTTTCTTGACTTCTGTCATTTGACTCACTGTGCTGCCTTGTGTCCCTGCACCTGGGACAGCACGAGCCTGTGGCTTGCTTTGGTAAACAGGGCATAAGCAGAAATCATAGCAGTTGATGTCCAAGTAGAACCTCAGGCCACTGTAAGACCCCGCCAACGTGCATTTTTCCCTCTGACCTAAGAACCGTGTAATCATGACTAGGGCTGTTCTTCATCCTCAGTGATTAAATATAGAAGACACATGAAGCAAAATTGAAAAGAGAAATCTAGAAGCTGAATCACTAGGTTATATACTTGAAAGTAATGTAACACTGGGTATTAACTACAAACAAAAAAACAAATAACTTAAATCAGAAGCCATTGAAGCCTTTTGAGCAGAGTAGTGAAAAAAAAAAAAAAAGAAAGAAAGAAACAGAGAGAAAAGAAAAGTTAAAACACAGCCAATCCACAGTATAATGGAATTTGAGAAATATGCTTTCATTGCCACTGAGTTTTCACAATTCCTTGTACCTACAGTACGTATCTTAGAGAAAGTCGACTGCTACAACCACTATTTCCATTTTATTTAAATTTCATGAAGAATCATTGACAGGGCAGCCCGGTGGCTCAGCGATTTGGTGCCACCTTCAGCCCAGGGCGTGATCCTGGAGACCTGGGATCGAGTCCCATGTCGGGCTCCCTGCATGGAGCCTGCTTCTCCCTCTGCCTGTGTCTCTGCCTCTCTCTGTGTGTCTCTCATGAATACATAAATAAAATCTTTAATAAAAAAAATCATTGACAAATCTCATCAATGTTTTTCTGTATATGCCCATTAACTATTTATTTTTATTCAATGTATTGATTGAATTTTGTTGACAATAAGTTAAAATAACCTTGAGGATATGAAATATGTAGAAATGCTTCTCTCCTTTTCCTTGGCCTAATTAAGCATTTTACTTCAAAATTAATAGAAAACTCCACTGCAAATCTGTCTGAACCAACTTCCTGAGAAGAGTCCGCTAGATTCCTATTTCCTTCCAAATTCCTAAAATAATAATAATAATAATAATAATAATAATAATAATGAAGTATTTTGAAAACAATGAATAGAACACAGCAATGACAAGTGTCTTAGTTAGCTCAGGTTACCAAAACAGAGTATCATAAAGTGATGGCTTAAACAACAGCATTTTATTTTCTTACAATTCTGGAGGCTAGAAATCTGAGATCAAGGTAGCAAGCAGCATGGTGGGATTCAGGTAAGAACTCCCCCTAGGCTTGTAGATGGTTGACTTCTACTATGTTCTCACTTATGGAGAGAAAGAGAGAAAGAGAGAGAGAGAGAGAGATCTCTTTCTCTTCTTATAAAAGTATAATACCATCATGAGAGACCCACCTCATGATCTCATGTGACTCTACTTAGTTCCCAAAGACCCCATCTCCAAATACCAATGATTATGATTAAAATGCAAAACAGGAAGTTTGAAAAAAAATTCTATGAGTTCCAAGAATGTACTATGAATGAAAGCACCGGATAGAATAGAGGAACTAGGGGAGGATCAAGCAAGAAGGTGAATTTCTGGAGTCTCTTTCTAAGCAACAGCAGAGAATAAGGGATCTCAGGCTAGAGACGCAGTGCTGTGTCATATTTGGCAATATTTATGAGAATCAAGAAGATTCCACACTTCAAAAATAGCACTGAACACAACCACTAGCTATGGTGCACTTCCCGTATCTTAGTCTGAAAATGAGCCAGAATTCACAACATTCGGTACTCGCCCTAAGAGCACACAACCAAGAATTTTCAAGCAACTGAGCAATCTTGACACAAGAATAAGTAAGGAAAAAAACTCTCTGGAAAAGGTAAAAGTGGTACCTAAAGAAGAATTTAATGGCACAAATCGTATCGGGTTTTACCACGACAATGGTAATAGTAGCAGTTGTCAGAGGAGCAGTGGTGGCTGATGTGTACTGAGCCTTTGGTTCTCTGTTGGGCCCTTGCGAGCCCTTGACAAGTATTAATTTTATATGGATTATTTAATTCTCTTAGGTAAGAAATATACCCCACCCATAAAGTCATTGGCAATGAAACAAAAAGTAAAAATTCCCAAAAGGAAAATCTTAATTTAAAATAAAAAAAAAAATGAACACATTCTGCATATATAAGCTGATTAGATGGACAAGGTGTAGGACAAATGAGAGATCTAGAGCTTCCTGAGAATTTTACCAGAATGCACTGAAGGGTGAAAAGAAGTACAGCTCAACATATCAGAGAAGATTTAAAAAATATGCAGAATAACTGCTTTTCTAATTGTTTTTTTTTTAAGATTTTGTTTATTTGACAGAGAGAGAGAGAGGGAGCACAAGTGAGGGGAGCGGCAAGGCAGAGGGAGAGGGAGAGGCAGGCTCCCTGCTGAGCAGGGAGCCAATCCCAGGACCCGGGGATCATGACCTGAGCCAAAGGAAGACCTGAGCCCACCGACCGAGCCACCCGGGCACCCCAAATAATCACCTTTCTAGTTTAATGTGCTAAATAAACGTCATATTTACTGTAACACTATGGCTGGAGATAGAATCTCATGGATGAATTCTTACATTTACAAATTGCATTATTTTACTGTTGGTATGTAGGCCCAGAAACTGTTGGTATGTAGGCCTGTGTGCAGTGTACGTTTAAGAACCGTCGCAATAAATAAATGTTAAATGTTAAACTCTTGCTCATCTTTCATCTTTCAACTCTGTAACCCACCCTCTGTCAAGGAGACCCCTGGGTCTCTGCGTCTTTACCAGCCTTTCATCATCAGGGGTGGAGTCTTCTGCAGGATTTTCAATTTATTTATTTATTTATTTATTTATTTATTTATTTATTTATTTATTTGCTGTTGTTTATTGTTTTCTTTGGTTTTTACCTATCCCTGAGTTTAAGTAATTTAGTATCCCCCAACCGCAGAACAAATCAGGCCCTTAAGGTTTCCCATGCTAAGCCAAACCCGCAGGCAGGGGCTGACACAGCCTTCTCTCTACTTCTGTGACTCATGGATGAATTATGGGACAAGGATCAGAGACTTAAGTCATTACCCTTCCCCTTAGGAATTGAAAAGAGCTTCTTCGCTCTCAGGCTTCTGGGAGTACAAGCAACCGTGTGTTGCCTGGTGTAGGGGCAGCTGCAACCTGCGACACCAGCCCTTCGACTCCTCACCCAGAGAGATTGGTAAAGGGGTAAAATTGGACACAGTCACCCTGGACATACTCTGGGGGTCAGCAGGTATAATCTTTCTCTAAGGGACTGCCTTTTGAGGCCACCTCAGGGATTTCCCGTTTTTAACTGAGACACAGCAGAAGCAAGGTCAGTCCCCTGTGCTGCTGCCCCTTGGCTTGACCCAGACTTGCCCCTCCTGCCACCCCTGAGAACGCTCAGCATCAAGGGCACTGATGATTCCCCAAGCTTACCTTCTTCCAGGGGGTCACTTTGCAGAGTGGGACTGAGAAGGGGGAGCAGAGATGTCATTTGAAAACCACGATCTTCCCAATCTTCCCCGAATTTTCTAGAAGCATTTTACAAGCGATTTACGTTTTTCTCCATCATATAAAAATATTTATGCACCTGATGTATCCTTTAAAAGATTATCTTTCTCAGGGCACCTGGGTGGCTCAGTCGACTAAGCATCTGCCTTCAGCTCAGGTCATGATCCCGAGGTCTTGGGATGGAGCCTCACATTGGGCCCCCTGCTCTGTGGGGAGCCTGCTTCTCCTCCCTCTGGCCCTCCCCACCCCTCTCTCTCTCAAATAAATAAATAGAATCTTTTTTTTTAAGTTACCTTTCTCAATATTATCATTTTTGCTTAAGTGGTGATGATAAAAGCATCCTCATGTAGATCCTCCCTAGGGTATTTATCCCAGTCCAACTCAAGAGAAAATAGACAATTTCTGATCACATTTTTAAATTAACTTCCGTTACCTGGCATTAGTGTCTAGACAGCAGTTGCCTGAAGTTCTTGAAAAGTGAAAGTGAGATAAACGAGTAAGAGCTAAAGTAATATTACTTAACTAAGGAAGCTAATTGAAGCTATTTATTTTTTAGATTTCTTACTCTACAATGTCTTTTCATTGTGTTAAAACACATGTGGATGGAAAACTAACAGGTTCTTGCATTTTGTTCATAAAAACAGTAAAAGGGACAGAGGATTTGAGGCAAAGATCCTAAACTATAAGACTAAACTCTATCATAGCCTTGACGTTTTACTGAAAGTTTTCACATAGTCTTCATTAAGCCTGTAAAGGAAGTAGTTAGATTGTATGGTTTCATGGTACAATTTCTATATTTCAGAGTAGATAGTCTTTCTACTCTTTGGCATGCTTATTTATCTATTTAATATTTACTTATTATTTGAGTTTGTTTTAGAAAATCAAATGCAATCTTTTAGTTTTTGAACTTTTTATTGAAAGCAGTTATTATATATCCAGAAGATTAAAATAATTTGAACTTCGTTTCAAAGATGCGTGCTTTCAAAAAGCAACTCAAACTTCTATAATGTCTTTACCTCTTTATTTTTTTGCTTGGAGTTATTTTCAAGCATATTTTTAAAAATCATATTGACAGTCACATTAGCAATAATCCGATGCAGTGCTTCTTATAATTTCCCATGCATAAGGATCACGTAAGGGTATTGATAATGTAGATTCTAATTCAGGAGGTCTGACATGGGCTTGAGATTCAGTGTTTCTAACCAGCTCCCAGAAGATTCTTATTCTACTAATTGTCATATCATATAACGAATAACAAGGATTGATTTCATTCAGTGATTCTCAACCTTGGCTATACACTCAAATTGCCAGGAGAATTTTTTAATTGGATCTTAGGTGCACAGGAATAAATTAAAGATAACCCTTGGTCAAGACACAATGATATCATCAATCCAATCTTGACTCATTATTGCTATTTTATTCCTGACTTACCATTGAACTAAGGACTAGAACATTATTTATGATCTATACTTATATATGTAATGCCTCCTTTATCCAAATTCCTCTAGTCCTCAAAGGGAACCACCATTTTGAATTTTATGCATATCACTCTTCTGCTATTTTTTTTTACACACACACACACATAACACAAATATACACAACCCCCTAAGCATTATTAATTGTCTAATTTTTCCTAGTCTAAATTTAAATAGGTAATCATTTTAAATATCATCTCTAGGTTCTTGGATTTCTTTATTCAATATTAGGCTCTAAATTTTCACCCATGTTGTCATATGTGACACTAGCTCATTCTTTTGTACTGCTGTATGATTATTATGCAAATAGAATGCAATTTGTTTGTTCCTTCTCTTGGTAGCATGTGGGTTTTGTCCAATTTTTGTTATTAAGTTAGGGCTGCTATAAATATTCTTGAAAACATCTATGTACACATTCCTTGAAGTTGAATGGGTCAAACCTTAGAATATATACATGTTCAACTTTAAATGGTAATGACAAATTATATTCCAAACTTTACTACCAGAAAAATGTATAACAGAGTTGAACTACAGGCTATCCAATACTCATTTTTTATATTGTTTAATTAATCCTATTGAGCAATTTAAAAGTTAAATCATTATGATCTCAATTTGCATTTCCTTAACTTAGGGTGAGATTAAACATCTCATTTTGTGCTTCCCTAAAGAAATGTTAATTTTATATCAGCTTTTTTTTGCACTTTTCTTATGAAGTTTTACCTCGTGTATATATATGACATCAATTCTTTGTAAATGATAGATGTAGCAAATACTTCTTGTTTATAGCTTAGATTTGTAGTTGCTTTAAGATATCTTCTTAAAAAAAGTTTTCAACTTTAATATAGTCAAACATCAATAATTTCTGTTATACTTTTTCATCTTATTTAAGAAATTCTTTTCTTATTCATTTAAATTTTATTATCAATTGTTCAAGTTCTCCCCAAATGCTGTTGACATCTTTATTTTAATAGCATTCAGCCTGTAAATTATTTGGGGGGCAATTAATGATAAAGATTGATTCAGCCATATTAAACCAGGTTTTGCCTAAGAAATAAAAATATCAACACACAGTTTTATTTCTCCGCTCTTCAAGAGCCTCAAGTAGCTCTTCAAGGCTACTGACCTCTGCCAGGGATTCGGGATTCCAGGCTGCATTGATCTTGCATCACTTCAACTTCAAGATGAGGTTTCAAGGTTTGTCAGAGGAGGAAAAATAACTGAGTCAAATGAGAATAGAACTGGATGCCACTGCTTAAGCATTTGTTCCCCAAAGGGTACATGTCACCATTTGTCTTTCATAATATCTGGTGACATGAATGTATCTATCTTTAGGGGAAAGAAAAAAATAGTACTATATATTTCCAGCAACTGGCAGGTAAAGGAAATATTAATGAGCACTAATACTATTAGATAGCATGGCATTAAGATACACTATAAATAAAGGTAGTTATGATCATTAATTTGGTTTCCTTGAATGTCATTCAGTGAGTTAAATCAGAAATTCTGCAGATTTGGGCCAGGCACTGATATTCTTAAAAAGCTCTCCATTGAAATGTATAGTGAGAATTAAGAAACACTAGAGGAGATATGTAAGTAGGAGTTCCATGAACCCTTATCTCAGCAAAATAACCGTAAAAGATGAAAATTAAAATAAAACGACAGTAACAAAATACAACATTTACAGTCTCCGAATATTACCTTAAGAGTATATGGCAAATAAGGACACACTTATTCAAGAAAAATAATTGAATCTAGTTAAAAAGAAGACATTATGGTATTTGAGTCCCAACACATCTCCTCTTCCTTGGCTCACTGTACGGAAAGCTCCACTCTGAGCAGAAGTTGACAACCCCCTTCCTGCCACACCCCCAGCTCCTCCCAGCTACTAGTCAGGAGGTATGTCTCCCCAGGAATGACATACTGCCATCGTTCCTCATCCTCCTCTTCTTCTTGCTTTAGAAGCTAAATTTCAGGCAAATAGAGGAAGAGTTGGGGGGTACCCTACCTCCATTCTGCCCCGACTGGAAGAGTGGAAGCTCTACCTTAGTCCACTGGGAATACCTGGGTCCTCAATTACCCTTTCTCCATCCTTATGGGGTATAGGTTCCCCACCATGAGAAGTAAGCCAAGAAAACCAGACTCTTCCTGCACAGGTCCCTGTTTTGTGAAATAAGAGAATCTGCAAGAAAAAGGCCACTGTCTCTGCCTTCAATTCCAGAATAGTGGCAGAGATTTGCCAGGGAAAGAGCCTGATTTTACAAAGAGATTCAAAGCTTTTCCCAGGGAATGGCTTTTATTTGCAACAGAGTTGCAATTAAAAAAAAAAAAAAAAAAAGCTGAGAAAAAAATATATTCTCAGAAATGATGGCAATGTTTGCAGGAAAGGAATTAAGAAGGTTGGTAGCTTCATGAGAAGGAGTTAGACCCAACTAATTGATCAGTAGAATCACGGGGTAAAAAACACCTAAGAACCCACCTAGAGTTTGAAAAAACAAAAACCAAACTAACAAAAAGAATACCTAAAAAAAACAGATCTCAAATCCCATCCAGGCAAAGCAGCCCAGATTTACGAGGATCAGAATGTGGAACAATTTATGCCTCCAGGGCACCAGAGAAACCAGTAGAGAATGGGGGGGAGGCTAACAGCTGGGCATAATACTAATAGTGGTGGATGTCTTAACAGGGACATCAGGGAAAGGGAACCAAAGGAAGCCCTGCTGAGACCACTGTTGTCCTAGGATGCCTGTGTGCACACCCAGAGCTGCGCCCTCTGGGAAGCAACCTCAGAGATTGCACAGGAACAGACTTCTCTACAGTAGTCCAGCAAAGTCACGAGTCAAAACAGCAAGCAAACGACAAGAAAAACAAGCCCCAAGGAGAGTAGTATCTGTATCCATAGTTGTCGGAGCCTTATTATGGAAAATGGCCAAGGTGACCAAGTCACAGGAAAAAACCAGGTAACAGAAAACAATTGTTTCCTGGAATAGAGAGATTGTGTACAGATGACTATATAGCCACAAGTTCTAAGACCCTTGACCGTTTAGCAGCCTTAATGGAGCCTTAATACCCTGTAGAGTCATCTGGAGGTATAGAGACCTTCCACACACAGAAAAATAAATCCTTGCTGCATTTATATTTTGTGCTTATTTAATATGGCATAACAGCCTATCATAATAATGCACCACTGACTAAAACAGAGCAAGGAAAAAACCCAAAATATTTGGTAACAAAAGTAGAAAATGTTTTACTTTCTTTTGCATAGAGTGCAAAGAGAAATGCATAGAGATCATGATTATGATATCCACGGGATGTAAATGTATACAGGTATTTAAATTATTGTTCTGCTTAGCATGAAATTTGGAACTGTTTTTTCTTATTTCATTATTTTTCTGTGCCTGTGATACATTTCCTAAGGATACTTGGTTTGTCAGCTTACTGACTCATCTATCATCTGTAGGATCATCCTAAGCAGAACCTATGATTTCATTTACCATACATTTAATCTGTTTATTCATTTGTTATTGCATTCATTAATTTGATTAATTTGTTCATTTACTCATTTCACTCATTCAACAATCTTGATTGATCATCATCCATGTGTCAGATGCCATGTAAGTCCTGAGAATATAAATATAACAAGAAATTACCTACTATTTATTAAATTTCTTCTTTGTATTTGATATAATTTAAATGTAATTATCACAAATTATAAAACCACCTGAATTATTATTTTGATTTTTTAGGTAAGGAATCTAATGGTCAAGAATTAAAGTCATTTGCATAAATTCACATAGCTAATAAAGGTCAGAAGTAATATTCAAATGCATGTCTAAACCTAAATTCCATACCCTTTTTTTATGCTTATAGTGTCATATAATCCTGATTGCAGAGGACAATGGTCCAGGATTATACCTGTTGTTTTAGTATAATTAGTAGTAGCATTGCCTCTGATCAAACTGGCCTGGTTCAGCAGAGAAAATATGTGGTCACCTGGCATGTTACACTAATTATCACTGTCATTAGTCACAGGATTAGAAAAAAAAAAAGGTACAAATGAATTTAGAGCTAAAGAGTGATTAAGTGAGAAAGTGAATAGCAAGCTCAAGAGAGCTTCCTACCTCATCTTTGTACTTTGCAGCAAACCATATTAACCAAAAAAAAAAAATCAATTTAGGAAATTTTTCAAAATTTCTTGTGCAGAAATTCATTGACAATCAAATAATATCCACAAAGTCAAAAACTGAGCAATTTTGCTATTGAAAATACACACAGTGCATAGTGTTAAATTATTTATGTTTTTCCCCATCTTATTGATACACTGAATTATGCAGCAGTTCCCAGATGCTGAGTTCATCTGGATAAGTAAAATGTACGGAATATTGACTGCAAAGAGGAATACTCCTGCTAAATAAACACAATCAGTCCCTAAACGTGGCACTCATGAATTTATGGGCCAATAAATGGATCAAGAATGCAACAAAGCAGAATTTATTCATTGAATACAAACATCATTCAGAGAGTCAGTTTGTTAGAGTATACATCAATTCCACAGTCTTACAAGATTAATTAGTGATTTACAGAAAAAGACAGACATTTACATAGTTGTGTCACTGAGATATTGGAAGTGATTTCATTTGGAAGTAAATTCAATAATTAGTCTTTCCCCTTAGAAGATATACAATGCAGATTCTATTCCATGAAAAGAAGTATCCTATTCTAGGAAGCCATATTGATTGTAATGTCTTCTAATCCCTTTCCTTTAAAGAACACAAAATACAAAAAAACAAAAATAGAAAACACAAAAATAGTAAGATCATATGATGTTATCCCAGACACTAACTGGTATCATAAGATGATGTACTGAACACTGGTGAGTGAACTACCATTTTCTACAGTTTGTAATTAAAATAATTACAAAATAAAGAATATGATAAATAATAGAGAAAAACCTCTTAAGATAATTTTAAATCTATATTTGATACTTATGCTAATTCTCTTTATACCTAGCCTAAGGACATATGTGAGAATATTATATAACTTTATCTTTTAGAATTTATGATTACCTTTCTTAATAGTAATCACTATAAAAAATACTCACAATTCTTCAAAATAAATGAATAGATAAATAAATGAACAAAAGTCAGAATTCTCTAGTGTAGAAGCACAGACCAATCTGGGCTCTAATCTTTGATCTCCTAAATAGTAGCTAAGTCACCTGGGAAAATTGTTTAGTAACATAAATTGTCAGTTTTCTCATTTATAAAATGAGGATAATATTTCAGAACTATTAGGAACATGAAAGGTAATTTCAATACAATTCTTAGTCCAATTCTTGGCACACAATAAAAAAGTTTTTATTTATTATTAATAAATTAATTTTTGAGGAATGTCTGTATTTCAGAAATGATATTAGACATCATAGGAAACTAATCTATAAGGCATACATATATCATTTGCGTGTAAATTTGCCAGATACTTGATATAATATTATTTTAACTTTTATAATTTTAAGGACTATCATAGCTGCCCAAATTAAGAGGAAAAAAAAGTTCCAGAGAAAATTCTCCAGATTGTAATTATTAAGTATGGGAGGCATAATGTGAACCTAAATTAAGTTTGAAGTGATGGTCTTTCTTTTCAATTTAACTTCTGCTGCCTATAGGGGAGATAAAGATTTAAAAGATATGCAATGCATCCTCAAGAGACTTTGATTTTAGTTAAGCCAGGAGACTATATACATAAAATATGCTTACAACAAATGTAACCTCCTTCATAAAATAGATGAAAATAAGATGCTATAAGGAACCATAGCAAAAAATATATATATATAATGTTTTGTCAAAGGGGAATTATTTATTTAAACACTATTTTTCAGATGCCTTCTAGATATTAGGAAATTCCTTTAGATTTTAGAAATACATCCATGGGCCAAAATACTCATATGCAGCTACATTATACTGTACATTAGCATACTGATTTAAAAAAAAATGATAACTTCAGGGAGGCTGGGTGGTTCAGTCAGTTACCCATCTGCCTTCAGCTCAGGTCATGATCAGGGTCCCGGGATTGAGCCTTGCATCAGGCTCCCTGCTCAGTGGGGATCCTGCTTCTCCCTCTCCCTATACCCCTCTCCCCCCTGGCTCATGTGGTCTCTCTCTCACACTCTCTTTCTCTCATATAAATAAAATCTTTAAAAAAGAAACTTCAAGTTATAATAATTTTTATAAAGATAGGGCACAAGGTGATATGATAGAAAGTGACTGTATAAAATGACAGGAAGTCAATAGCTTACTTTAAAAATGTTGGCTGGTCAAGAAACAGACTCTTAACTGTAGAGAACAAACTGATGGTTACCAGAGGGGAAGTAGGAGGGGGATGGGTGAAATAGGTGGTGGGGATTAAGGAATGCACCTGTGATAAGCACTGAGTGATATACTGAATTATTGAATCACTATACTGAATACCTCAAACTAATATAACACTGTATCTTAATTAACTGGACCTAAAATTGAAACTTAAAAAAAAAAAAGGGGGGATAGTTGGAGAAGATCTCTCTAGAAGTATATTATAGCAAAGACTTAATGATGCACACACCTAGTGGGAGAGAACTCTAGGCAGAGGGGAAAGAAGTTCAAAAACCCTCATGAAATAAAAATCTACCTATTTCCAAATAGAAAGAGACTGAGCATAATTTGATCATAGTAAACATAGCTGAGGGAAGAGAGATGGCATGCTGAGCCATTTTTCCAAGGTCTTCTGAGTCATTCTAAGTTGAGGTATTAATCTATGAAATGGAAGGATAATAAGGTAGAGAAAACCATGAGTTCATTTGATGTTTAAAAAGTCAGAAAAAATAAATTAATTAATTAAAAGTCAGGTTGGTTGTTGTATGACTAAGGGTGTGTGTCAGAACGTAGTCCCCAAGTGAATGTGGTTAATGTCAATGAGGAGAAACCCAGTTGGGACTTAGACCTCATTGGTACTGGAGATGGAGAGGGTGGGGTGGATCTGAGACGGTTGGTGACATATTTCGGAGGTGAAATAGCTACAGGACTTGCTGATGGACTCGTGGAGAGAGTCAAAGGGAGGGACGCTCAAATATGATGCTTGGGCTTTACCTTGAGCAATGAAGTAGAGACCTCTAGCAGCTTCCTGAGAGACTCGGCATTTATTTTGAATCTAGAAAAGGGAAGGTGGTCCAATAATATGTGACTATTGCAACCGAAAAGATGGAAAGACTCAAAGACATCTGGGCAAAAGGTTAAGAGGCTATGGTTGAAAATTAAGCAAGACATTTTTCATTATAAAATGCCTTATGAGGGGGTAAGTGATAAATTTATTCACTTTTCTGGTACTAAAGTGTTAGTTCCCCAGGAGTTTTCTTTTGTTTTGTTTTGTTTTGTTTTGCTTTGCTTTGTTTTGTTTTGTTTCATGACAGTCCCTCACTTTCAAAACCACCACAATCATCTATTTGCTCCATTGCTCACATATTTGTTCACTGACAGTAACAATTACAATAGTTAGTATTGTTAACTCATAAGATGCCAGTTACTATATGAGCACATCAAGACAACAAGGAAACAAGCTTGTAAAATTAATAACCCAAGGTACATGTTAGAACTGATATTTAGATGTTTCAATCCAACTTTTTCATTATCACATTTAATAAGAATGAAATACTGTATGGCCTACTGTTCGGAAATGACTCTGCCAGCAGGATTGCGAAGGTTAGAGCATCCTAGACACAAGACTGGTGGTAAAAAAGATTCTAGTTATGATAACTAATTGAAATGGCAGGTAGGTTAATTAGCTTGGTTGTGCTGATTATTTCACAAGGAATATCAAAACTTCAATTTTTTTTCACCTTATGTATATACAGTTTTTCTTTGTCAGTTACACCCCCAATAAAGCTGTATAAGAAAAAATATTTTAGAAAAGAAACTATGTGTAAGTCCAGGAGGAAAATGAGGGAATGAACCTACTGAAAAGGAGAGAAGGCTGAAGAAAACAGATATATGCCAAGGGGTCAGCACTGATTAACATCACAAAATAGGATCATGACCCAGAGGTTACTTAACCGCAGAAGGCGGTGTCTAATCTGTAAACAAAAATGAATGATTCTGGCTCCTGCACCGTTCTAACCTTCGTTTTAGTCTGAGGATTTGTGTGCATATACCCTCTGCCTCCGTACTCGGCTTTTCAAAGAAAAAGCAACTTGTCTGTTAACAATGAAAAATAAGTGCATTAGCATGAAGTCCTTTGCGTTTCAGGTCAAGCGCCCCTCCAGTGAGCTGGAGCTTCCCCAAAGCTATATTAATGTGCAAAGCAAGAGGCTGAAACACTGGGCTGGGTGGCTTTGCTATGTGGTGGAGTGCCACAGATCTCTCTCACTCTAGGTAATCATGTAATATAATCATTTTTGCAAATGTCATTCAGGGGGGTGGGGGAGGCACCCAGCAAACTGGTTACTTTGATGCCGGATGAACCTACTGCTGCTCACACAGGCACAAATCCAATTACAGAGAACATGTCTCATTAGAATTTAACAGGAAGGATGATATACAAAAGAATCCCACAAAATAAAATCAAAACCCTTGTCCTGGAAATCCATCCATTTGCTAATCATCACCAACACCCACACAAAAAATGGACCAATGTCTCAAAAGTCTTCTTTATATTGGTTGTGCTGATTATTCACAAGGAATAATGTTGGACAGTTATTCACAAGACATGTTGGAGATAGATATCTTGGGAATGATGAAACTTGATTTCTGATGCTGAACAGATTTGCAATGAGTTAAGTGACCACTTAGAGTTCTTTATTCTTCCTGTGCCTCAATCTAGTGCTGCTGCTTCTCCCCCCACCCCACCCCCCATCCCCCGACGGCATAATTGACAGCATGAGAATCAGCTCAGCTGGGAATCCAACTGTAATATTTCTAGGAGGTTATCAACAACATTTTCATCTGAACAGGTCCAAGGCCAGCAGAAAACAACATCTCCGAGAGGATGCGACCAAAATGACAAATAGCTCCTCCTGAGTGATTGCTGTTTCCTCACATTCTTTCTTCCTCTGAGCAGCAATTACTGAACCAGCCCTGCTTCTTGACAGTATTCAATCCGGAGCTGGTCTCTGCTGCCCTACGCCCTCTTTAGAATTATTAAGCCCCAATTACACTAGTAAAACCCGGTTTCTTCTGCTGGAATACAATAATTCCTCTGAAATGGAGTTTTCTCCCTTGCTACCATAAATTAATTGTGCCTCTCTGTCCCTGTCTCTGTCTCTCTCCTTCTCTCCCTCCCTTCCTTTCTTTCCTTCTGTCTTCCTTTTTTTTTTTTCCAGACATATTCTTGGATACCATTGATCAATGGGCTTTGAAATATTCCATTCTAGCAATTTTGTTTATATTGGCAGAGACAAACAAAAATTAACAAGTAAATAATAGTAATTTTGCTACCAGCATGCTTTGGAAGATTTTACAGGGGGATGCTATTTTACTTTCTTGTTCTGACAAGAATAGTTTTAAAGAGAGAATTATTAGCAGTGATTATCGCTTACTATAACTATGCTTTGAAATTATATTCGTCCCATCACACACCATATTTACATATATTCTTCTTTCAGTCTAACTGTTCTGCTTCTTCTTCTCTCCCACTCCTTCTGCTTAATTGTAGATTCAAAGGGGGAATGTGATACTTTTAAGATGCAGGTGTATGTCCACATTAAATAACCAAGATGACATTAATGGTTCATTTAGGGTGGCCAATAATCTATATCACATCCATTTAGCTTAAAAAATGGTCATATAAGATAAGAAGACCGATTTGATGTTTGTCCTCTAACAAATCTGTAGGCATATAGCAAAACAGAGTTGCAAAGTGCTCTTTACATAATTTTTCAAAAATACTTATCATCGTATGATCAAAGTAAATGCATAAGTAGAGGGCTAGAGTCTGGTATTTTAATGTTACTACTAATGTCCATTTATCTACTACAAATTTCTTGATATCTATCTATCTTATCTATCTCTTACTATCTCTTATCTGTCAATCTATGTATCATCTATCTTCTCTCCCCTTTTACCTCCCTCAAATGCTGTTCCCCCAGAACTTTCAACTGACCCCTCAGTTTCCTAGTAAACAAGTGCCTTTGCCTGAGTCTCCTATGTGATGAACACTCCCCTCATTTTCTTGTCTGTGCTGAGACCTGACTGTCTCCTTTGGACACAGCTTCACTTCAAATTTGCTATTGAGGAGATAGCCTCACTTCGGGGATCTCCACTGGAGGTTTTGATTCTTTCCCACATCACAGAAAACAGAACCTAAATGTGGGACTCCCAACTGCCACTTCTCAAACAGCACTTCTGTGTTTTTTAGTTGTCAGTACAAAGAGGGAGAGCTGGGGTGTGAATCCAGGTCAGCCTTACTCTGGAGACCAACTTTTTAACTACCATCTAAGGCCATTAGGGAAGCCCAGTGTCATGGGCCCAGCATTTGGCTTAATGTTCCGTTGAAGCAAGCTTGACATTATTGATCCTTTCTGAACAAGGCTCTCACATTTTCATTTTGCCCTGGGTCCCACAGTGCAGGTATCTGCTCTGTCTCTAGGTGATGCTATACTAATACCAAACTGACTATGGTGTCGCACATTTTTCACATAGCACATTTCTACGTGCAGTTGTCTCTGTCTTTTAAAACCCACCCTACCTTACCTGCTTCCACTGGTCCTCTTTGGAATATTTGGGTAGTCTAGAAATCCTAGTCTCGAAGATGTTCTCTATATTGTGCTCCTCCAGCCCCATGCACCTGCCCATCAGATCACCAGTCATCCTGTGTCTGTAGTTTATGGTTGAAAGTGCATTTCTGTATTCTTATCACCTCCTCTCAACTATAACTCCCTCTAAAATAAAGATCACATCATGTTTATCATTGTACCGAAATTGAGCAGCATATAGACTGATAAAGAAACACTCAATTCATTTTATAAAAACAGATGTGAACTATTTAGAGCTTTGATTCTGTGTTCCGGATCGCGACTTGCCTTAGGGATTCCCAAGTTTCCTAAATTAATGGCAACAGTCTTTGAAGATTGAATAAAAAGATTATACAGATATCTTGGTCTATGCTTTGCTATGTCAAATGATGCTGCTTAACAAATTTCTGTTGTTTGCAGAGCTTTTAAAGACATCTAATGCAAATTTTAATGACATTTTAACATATTATTTAAATTCTAATAGAAATCAGAAATGTGTGAGCTATAAGCAAGGAAAAAGATTCCAAGAAGGGGGAAAAATAAGAGAACAGTATGGGTAAAGTATGGGTCTCGTTTGATGAATACGAATGGTATAGTTTGGCTGGGGACATTCTGCGTTGGTGAGACCATCTGAAGGTTACTAATTCCCTGGTAACATTAAGCCTCATAGTACTTCCCTTGACAGATGAGCTCCCTTCCAAGTGTGTGTGGAAAGTGGCCAAAATATTATTAACTGAAAAGGGGAGTGAATTTATTTTTTTATTTATTTTTTTTATTTGTCTGGAGGTTTTTGGGATTCATTTTTTTAAGAATAATTAACATACAATATTGTATTAATTTCATGTGTATAACGCTATTATACAATATTCTATATACATTATAAAATGGTCACCACCTAAGTCCAGTTATCCTGTCATTATACAAATTTACTATGATATCATTGACTACATTTCCTATGTTGTACATTACATGATCATGTCTTATTTATTTCATAACTCTTAATCCCCTTCATGTATTTCACTCATCTATCATCTACCTTGACAGCCATCAGTTTGTTCTCTGTATCTGTCTGTTTCGTTCAATTTTTTTTTTTCTTTTAGATTCCATATAAAGTGGAATCATGCAGTGTTTGTCTTTCATTGACTTACTTCACTTAACATGATTCCTTTAGGTCCATCTATGCTGTTGCAAATGGCAAGATTGTATGGCTTTTTTATAGGCCAAGTAATATTCTTGTATATATAAAGATGTATGTATACACCTTCTTTATCCATTCCTCTATCTATGGACATATAAGCTGCTTCCATATCTTGGCTATAGTAGATAATGCTTCAGTAAACATAGGGATGGGGGTGCCTGGGTGGCTTAGTTGGTTAAGTGTCTGCCTTCAGTTCAGGTCATGATCTCTGGGTCCTGGGACTGAGCCATGCATGGGGCTCCCTTGCTCAGGTAGAGCCTACTTTTCCCTCTGCCCCTGCTCCTACTCATGCCCTCTCTCTCTCAAATAAATAAAATATTTAAAAATAAAAATAAATAAATAAACATAAGGGTGCATATGTCTTTTCAAATTAGTGTTTTAATTTTCTTCAAATAGACCTGGATCATATGGTAGTTCTACTTTTTATTTTTTATTTTTTTGAGAAACCTCAATACTGTTTTCCATAGTGGTTGCACCAATTTTTCTTCCCACCAACAGTGTGAGAGTGTTTCTTCTCTCTTTATCCTTGCCAATACTTGCTGTTTTTTTTTGTTGTTGTTTTTTTTTTTTTTTTTTTTTTTTTTTTTTTGGACACCAGCCACTCTGATTGGTATAAGGTGATATCCCAATGTGGTTTTGATTTGCATTTCCCTGATGATTAATGATGTTGAGCATCTTTTCATTGCCTATTAGTCATTGATTTGTCTTCTTTGAAAAAGGGTCTATTCAGGTCCTCTGTCCATTTCTATTTATTTTTATTTTTTTAGTATTTATTTATTTTAGAGAGAGAAAGAGTGAGAGGAAGGGCAGAGAGAGAGAGAGAGACTCTCAAGCAGATTACATGTTGAGCATGGAGCCTTCACAGAGCTCAATCCCACAACCCTGAGATCCTGACCTGAGCTGAAACCAACGGTCAGATGCCCAACCAACTGAACCACCCAGGGGCCCCACTTCTGTCCATTTTTAAATCAGATTGTCAGTTTTTTGACATTGAATTGTAAGGGCTCTTTATATATTTTGAATGTTAACTCAAAAAGAGCATTAACTTTGGATAACCCAGCTTGCTGAACTTAGCTCTTCTGTCAGGGATTTAGTTGGACTTTTTCCTTTTGGCCCATTAGGAATGTTCCTCAGATCCCATTTTGTTTGAGATTATGTATCTATTCCGCATGCTGAGAGTATTATTTATTCACCTGCCTATGCTGTCCTTTTAATACTTTATTTTCTTTAAGATTTTATTTATTTATTCATGAGAGACACACACACACACAGAGAGAGAGAGAGAGAGAGAGAGAGAGAGAGGCAGAGACACAGGCAGAGGGAGAAACAGGCCTCATGCAGGGACCCCGATGTGGGACCCAATCCTCTAGACTCCAGGATCACACCCTGGGCCAAAGGCAGGCACCAAACTGCTGAGCCACCCAGGGATCCCCTTTAATACTTTTTTTTAAATGGGAGAAGAAAAATATCAAAGGTAAACAATTTATGTCCAGTGAAGATATTTAGCAATTGTATAAGATAATATTTTGTCTTTCATCATGTGTTGTAAAGAAAATAAGAGGGGATCCCTGGGTGGCGCAGCGGTTTGGCGCCTGCCTTTGGCCCGGGGCGTGATCCTGGAGACCCGGGATCGAATCCCACATCGGGCTCCCGGTGCATGGAGCCTGCTTCTCCCTCTGCCTGTGTCTCTGCCTCTCTGTCTCTCTCTGTGTGACTATCATGAATAAATAAATAAAATCTTTAAAAAAAAAAAAAAAAAAAAAAAAAAAAAAAGAAAATAAGAAAATTAAAGCAGGTGAGGAAGTGAGTTGGAATTGAGAATATTGTTAGTTTTACTTAGCACACAGTTGCATAGCCCATATGGTCTTTAACTTTTCACCACAGACCCGCTTGACTACTTCCTCGTGACTCCATTAGATTTTGATTTCTGGAAGATATACAACACAGAACAAAATAAGTATTTTTGGCTTGGGGTGCTTGGACCTGAATTAGTTTCATTCATTTTTGTTTGTTCGTTTGTTGAGAGTAATTCATGTCTGGATAATTGATGAAAATATTAAAAAAAAAGAAAGAAGAAGAAGAAGAAGAAGAAGAAGAAGAAGAAGAAGAAGAAGAAGAAGAAGAAGAAGGAGGAGGAGGAGGAGGAGGAGGAGGAGGAGGAGGAGGAGGAGGAGGAGGAGGAAGAGGAGGAGGAGGAGGAGGAGAAGAAGAAGCTCTTACTTATGTCCTTCCCTCTTTTCTGTAAATATTTAGTATTTATATGTTGCTAGTCTGGTCACTGGAGAAACAGACTTAAATATAGTTTCCCTCACATTCTAGTGATTTGTAAATACATTATAATTTAATGTGATCATTGCAATGGAAGAGCCACCTTCTAAAAGAAGAAGAATTTTCATTTTAGATAAAGATTAGCTTGCAAACATTGCATTAAAAAATGACCTCAAAAAAAAATGACCTCAAAGATTAGCAGCTCAAGACAATAAACAGTTATTATCTAACCCAGTTTCTGAAGATCAGGAATCCAGGAACAGCTTAGTTGTATAGTTTTAGCTCAGTGTCTGTAGGCCACAGCTATGGTCATCTCAGCACTTGACTGGGCTTCTTACTTATTGTGATTCTTGGCAGACCTCAGTTCCATAATAGGCTATTGGTAAGATGCTTAAGTTACCTGCCTTGTGAACATCATCATAGAGCTGTTCTAAACATCCCAGCTTCCTTTTCCCAAAGGAAGTGATGAGAAAGAGTGTGTGTGTGTGTGTGTGTGTGTGTGAGAGAGAGAGAGAGAGAGAGAGTACTAGGAGAGAAGTTTCAGTCCCTTTTATAACTTAATAGCAGAAATTATATACCATCGCTTCTGCCATATGCTATTGGTTACACAGAACAACTTTAGTACAGTATGGGATGTGAATTCACAAGATGTGACTACCAAAGGCAGGAATCATCTGGAACCATCCTGGAGTCTGGCTAGCACAGTCTGTCCTCTGGTCCTTAATGATACATGTTCCTTTCGCATTCAATACATACTCTCTTGCAATGTCCAAAAATTTTTCATTAAGTGACACCTAAAACCAGGAACAGATGAGACCCCTGGGATACAGTTCATCAAGTATGACTACTTTAGTTTATGTCCCTTCAACTTGCGAAATTAACAAAAGTTATCCTCCACAGACACACTTAACACACCATCATAGGACAAGCATAAAGTAATTACTCTAGACATTACTATTTAAAAGAGGAGAAAATGAAAGATATCAAGGAGTTATTGGTCCATAGTAATTCTGAAATTGGAATCCTCCAAATCAAATGTTGGACATTTCTTGATTAGGTCTCAAATACCAAGAAATATTATTGATGGCTCCTGGTGCTGACTCCTGAGTTCTTAATGGCACTCAAAATCATCTTTCTGTTTTTATGAAAGGTAATACATTCTTGCATCTGAGTAGATTTCTCAGTGTGATTCCTGCCAGAAGTATTTTGGGAGTCTAAAGGCCTCTCTTCTATTTTTTACTCTTTATTTTCCTTTTCTGTCCAAGCTGGCAATGTTTCTGAATATATTATTCTTTTAAAAGCTTTATGGGTTGTCTATAGATAGTATCAAGGTCCACTCCATATGTAAAAAGCCAAACCCATATGTTTTTTCAAGATGAACTCTTCTTCACTTTTGGCTTCTGCTGAGAAGATCAAGTGACAAAGTCCTGTGACTTTGTGAGAAGTTCTGTTGTTTGGTAGCCGGAAACTATGAAGCACACTCTTACTCTCTTTAGAAGACTTTTTGTCTAAAGCACTACTTTAGATCTTTCTGAGGCCTTAAGAAATGATTGTATAGTCACATTGTTATGACCTGCCATATTAATAAGCTTTTCCAGTAGCCTGAAGGATAAGCAATTCATTTTTAGCTTATAGTTCTGTAGCCCTTTATAAAATTGTACTTATTTCATAGACAAGGACATGAACTTCATGTTTTACAAACAAAAGAGTACTATTATTGGAAAATATCCATATGAAATCAAGGCATTTTATTACACTCAAAAAAAAAAACAACACAATTTTCTGTCTGATGACTTGGACTTTTTTCTTTAGAACTTGCAATTAAATTTTGCATTTTCCATCTGCAAATCATACACAAAATGATTAACAGTAGAAGGATATACATTTCGAATATTAAAGCATTTTTTCTGAAGTCTTAATGATAAAAACATTATAGATGCTAGGCCCAGAGAACTTCCTTTTTAGATAGAAAGTGATGAATTTATGAACTGGAACATAGATATACAAAAGGAAGTTCAGTATACAAAATAGCTGACTGTAAGAAATACAGTGTCTCAACTGATTTATTAATCTTTTGGTACTCATTTGCTATTTCTTTGTTTGCATGATTTGGCTTGAAGCTCCACGTATAACCTCAGTCAGTCAATTTCCTACAGATTTTGTCATTTTCACTCATTATTTAACTAATTATCCAACTGTTACCATATGTTCAAATCCACTCTAACTTCTCAAAACCAATGTTAGCATCTTCTTCACGTCTTTACATCATTTTGCACTGCATGTCATGCCTGATTTTGGTTGTAGCCTTTTATCTTGGTGCTAAGAGCACTCATTAATGATACTTCACATATCAGATAGAATAAAACAGGGTACTGTAGGGCCAACTGTCCCTTCTACTCACAGACACTCATGGGAACTTTATTGTTGGGTAACATTTTCATGATCTGAAATATCTGTCACTACTTACAACGTTACCACCTTGTTCAAAATCAGCCTGGAGCCCTGTGTTTCCCAGAAGGACTTCTGTTCTGCCCAGCTGCTCGCCAAATTAATCTGTCCATGACAAGGCTGCTTTGCTCAAGTTTTTCAGCTGAGCAAAAGAATAGAGAGCTTTGTGACAGATTTTTAAAGCAAGTAGTTTTACATATACATTGAGAGTCAACTCTATTTTTTTTTTTTTGGTCCTTCAGTTTGTCCATGTTTATGAGGAATGTTGAAGCTATCAGCCTAATTTCTACCACAACATCTAGACATATTAGGACCCAATAGTTGGTTCATGAATAGTAATCTAACTGAAATTTGATAAAATTGTATTGGAAAGGTGAAGAAATCTTATTATGTCATGGGCCATTTCAAAGTGAGACTAAGAACATAAAACCAAGCCTGTTCTTATATTAACTCAGGTCTATCTTCTGATAAACATATCTTTGCTCAAAGAAATTACTGGCCTCAAGCAATGCTACTCTCAGTCCTTTTCTCTAGCCAAAGCCTTTGGTTCATTCTCTATTTCTGCGGGTTATGTGCCTCATGGGCTATACAACTCTCTAAGCAGTGTTTGATCACTTGGTGTTAAGTGCTTCTTCTGATGTGTTTGTATAAAGCCTGGTGAAAACTCATGGCTGCTCTTTTAATTAATCACCTCTTGTAAATCTCTTTTGACTCTGATACCTGCAAAATTTCCCGTTCATCCAGTACAGCTGAATATCTGACATATCTGGTTCTCTGTTAAGACTTTCATTAAGTTTCAAGATGTTGGCCAATTCCATTCCTGGTGAGGGCCTGCTTCCTGGCTTGCAGAAAGTTGCCTTCTACTGTATTCTCCTACACTGAAGACAGAACTCTAATATCACTTTCTCTTATATGGACCAGCATGAGGGCTCCATCTTTATGACTTCATCTAAACCTAATTATCTCCAAAGGTCCCATCTCCAAATAACATCTCAAATAACATCTCATAACATCCTCATTAAGGATTCAACATATGAATTTTGTGAGAACATAATTCAGTTCATGGAAGAAACCGTGCAAGACCAACCTATGTGCTTATTCCATAATGAAATTATCATCATAGCAACAATTAAACTGGTCCAAGCTTGCACAGCCTAATTAATATTCTTCAGTATTCCTAGGGTCACAATGAACAATGTCTACTCAAATAGAATTTCTATGATCCCTAGAAAAATATAATCTTCAAATGATGCATATTAAAAATGTCAGTGTCTTCTATAAACCTTGAAAATGTGAGAACAAAATTCAAGTGTTTTTACATGAAATTTTACATTTTTCCATCTATTCACAAAGCATCCAAAATCTTCCTCTTGAAATTTAAATATTATGACATTTCTGCTCCAAACCTTCCAGAGGATTGTCATCATCTATAGATTCAAATTCAAATTCTATATGATAACTTACAAAGTCATTGTGATCAGATTTTATTTTTTTGTTCCCATTTTTTCCTACACTCCACCAAGGCTCTGGAGTCACACTGGCCTCCTTACTGTTCATCCAACATGCCAATTATCTTACATTCCGAGATCCTCATACTTTGTACTTCCCTCTTATGGGAAAGCTCTGTCCTCAGGCATTCTAACATATTATCCCTTCCTTTTTACTTAGATTTCCACACAAAAGTCACTTTCTCAGGTACATCATCATCTTATTTAAAGTAACTCTTCCCCTTTTCCCCATTACTTTCCATTTCCTTATCTGCTTTATTTTTTCCCAAGTATTTATTTCTTACTTCCTGCTGTATTATCTATTTATTTAATGTCTATACCCTCCACTAGAACATAAGCTACAAAACATGGGAGGAATATATTTTATTTCATTCTGCATTCTCAGGGTCTCAAAAAGTGATTATGTTGCAGTGAGTAATTAAGTAAATTACATTATTATTCTCAATACTTCACTCTATTGTCTGCATGTAGGCTTTGTCATATGAATTGCAGTTTCTCCCTCTAGAGGTAGAATGTATATTCCTTTCCTATTGATGTTGAGTGTGACCATATGACTGATTTTTGCGAGGGAAATGTAGATAGAAGTGACACTGTGCCAAATCTAAATCTTACTAAGGCATCCTATGTCTCTCCCCCCTTCATCTCATGCACTTTTACAATTGCTGTGAGAACATACTCTTGGCATTTTGCTAGTTCAGAAAGGATGAGAGATGTGTGAAGCACACCTAGATGCAACTTACAACTTGTCGACAAAATCCAGAGAACTCAGTTAACTCCCAGAGGACCACAGATACACCAACAAAAATAAATTATTACTGTTTTAATAATTTTAAGTACTGAGTTTTGAGGAAGTTTCTATTAAACATTACTGTAGCAGTAACTGAATAAAGCAGTAATGGGTAAATTTTAATGCCAATAAATCAAGTTTTCAAAATACTTGTGAAGCTTAATAATCTCTCCTTTATCTTATGTGTATTTCTTTTACACAGTTCAACAAACTCTATAGATATACAACCTGAACAGCTCTAAGCACTTACAAATCAATGAGTATCTCTAAGGGAAAAAAAAATATAGATGATTCTATTGTATTTATTGTAGAAAGACATTTTTTGGCAGAGTGCTTTTAAAGCAGTGACATTTTATGCAAGGGAGGCCATACATAATGCAGTGTTGTATTTATCAACAGAGATGAGAAAGATCTTCAAAATGAGGAATCCTATCAACTTAGTGGTTCTCACATATAATGCATATATAACAGGGCCACATACAGTGCTGGTTAAGAACACAGACTGCTTGGACCAAATCCCTGATTTCTGATTCTGTAGATCTGGGGTGCCTTTCTAATAAAAAAAAAATAGGCTTTTCTTTTCTTTTTTTCTTTAGATTTTATTTATATATTCATGAGAGACACAGAGAGGCAGAGAGACATAGGGAGCCTGATGTAGGACTCGATCCCAGGACTCCTGGGATCACAATCTTAGCTGAAGGCTCAACCAGTGAGCCATCCAGGCGTCCCAAAAATATGCTTTTCAAATAAGTTTTGGATTGAGGTCTTTGCAAGGCAGCTGGCAATGGGAACCATACTTTAGCAACTGCTGTTCTCTGAGGTCTGCTCATCAAAAGATAAACAGAAAAGCCCAAACATCGTTTTGCTAGTTTTAGAATTGAAACTCATGAGATCCCTATGTTTTTAAGGTTTATAAATATATTCATATTGTTTCTTTCTATTTTTTTTCCTTCTCTAATCGTAAATTGCTCGGTTAACTGGATCATTCAGCCAGTAACATTTTTCAACAAGCTGATTTTTGCAATGTAAAATTCTGAAAGTAAGCTGTTGTATTGGCATAAAATTAATACAGAGGGTCTGTTCAAAAAGGAAGAATTAAGTAGTAAAGATTCACGTTGAAAATTACACAGTAAAAATAGAAACAGTGATATAAAGTTCACGCCCGATGGAAGAAATAGTTCATTCATGAGGACTTTGAACTTAGTTCAAGAAAAAGACCCCCCATATCATTTGATCATATGCTAAGGTAGGAAGGAAGCAACAGATGCACTTGTGTGAGTAGCACACAGGATTAAAGACTACTATGTACTGTATTAGAAATCAGAATGTCATTGGGACATCACATCCATTTCAAACCACAATTTTTAAAGATCAAAACAGAAAATGTTTAATTTCTCCAAAGGAGTGAAGGTAGTCTGGGAGCTGAGTCAGAGCTGACACATTAGAAATAAACAATGGGTTCGGTCTGAAAACTTCTGCTCATCAAGGGAAAAGAGCTTCAGGGACAGTGAGGGATTGAATTCCACCAGAAGTCAAGCCATCACTTTACAACCAGTAAAGCAACACTTTTCATTTGGTGAAAGTTGTAGGCACAAGCTGGTGTTCTAAGAATCTTTATGACCCACTGTCAACCTTTGCTGGCATGATGTTGTCAAAATAAAATTGCTTTATGAAGCGGCATTTCGTAACATTTGAGGTACTCCCCTGAAGTTGTCACTTCAGACCTAAATCATAGGGTTCACATTTGGGAGAAATAGCTAATAGCTGAATGCCATCCAAAACATAAAATCAAGCCTGTGTCTTGGATTCTAGAATGGGGAAATGAATATCATCTCTGTGGCTATTAAGATCCTGACTTGCATGTTCAAAGAGGAAGGCAAACATATATAGTGAGATGGTTGCAGACAAAATAAAAACCAAAGGCGTATTCAAGGTGGGAAGACCAGTTATGCGGATCCTCGGATGGAGAGAGTGCTTTCAGCAAAAGGAGGCCCAGTGACAAGTAACATTTTCTTAGTGAGTTTATGACTGTTCAAGGTATATTCCCATCTAGGGTTCCCCCAGTACCCCCCCCACACACACAATGTCATTGTACCTGGGCATGGGGACGTTGTAATGAGAAGATTCCCCAATGAGCAAAACATTAGGTCCATCATAGGTAGAAATTATAAACTCTGATTTCTGAATTGGTTCTACTGATACCTCTTTTCTTTAAGCAGATGAATTCAGATAGGGGTTTTACTTGGTTTAATAAAATTTCTCCCTTATCTCATTGTGTGTTGATTATACTAAACTCTGAGAGATCACTTTTATTCCCCTTGTATCCAGAATCTTATTTCTAAATTCCATAGAGGTGTTCTCTCCCTCCAAAGAACAAAATAAAACATCAAGTCCAGTCCCACAGACATGCTAGTATAAATGAGATTAAGCCAAATAATCTTTGCCTTGAGGGCATTCCTATCAATCTCTCCAACAGATATTTGTATTACAGCACAAAGAAAGTTGAGTACATTTTTATTATTTTCTCTTCTCTAATACATTTAAAGTAAATTTAGATTAAGAGTGAATATAACTTAGACCCTCAGGAACCTCTACTAAAATAAGTAAGCCACAGTGACTGGATTGCACTACCAGTGTGAATATTTATAAAAACATGAAAATCACTTCAATTTCAATGGCCGTTTTTAAAGAAAATAAACTAAGTACTCATCTTCCTGCTTCATCTCTGCATTTTTAACTCCGGTGAAGCATGAAAACATTTATTTCTCTTCTTTATTACTCCAAAAATAATTTATTTTTTAAATTACATTTAAAATTTTATAGAATGTTTTGCCTCAGGGTTCCTGATCAAGGCTGAAAAATGCAGAGTAAAACCCCAGATTAAATCATCTTATATATTACATAATAATGGTTTACTTTATAGCTACTGTGTGTTAAATACAATGCTAAGCCGGGATGTCATAATATAACAAATATAATGACACAAATATAATGACATTAGAGAGGCATTAAAATGTAGGACCTAGTGTCTCGTGTGGAAGCAGAAACTAACATGAGACAAGAAAAACTGTAGAAGAGGAAATATTCATGGGAACTGAGGCTTTGATAACAATGGGGATGAGAGCAGGAGAAAGGGGACTCCTGGCCCAGGGTCCAGCATATGTGAAGGCACAGATGACTGAACCATAATGATGGGCTCATAACATAATCATTTAATTGTTTGTTTTAAAATTATTCTTTATTTATTTATTTATTTATTTATTTATTTATTTATTTATTTATTATTTTTAAAAGATTATTTATTTATTCATGAGAGACAAACAGAGAGGCAGAGAAGTAGGCTTCCTGCTAGGGAAACCCTATGTGGGACACGATCCCAGGACCACGGGGTCACACCCTGAGCTGAAGGCAGATGTTCAACCACTGAGCCACTCAGGCATCCCAGTTTTAAACACTTTTAAGTAGAAAAAAAAAAAAAAATCTATTTAGAACACAGTCAGGGGCAGCCCGGGTGGCTCAGCAGTTTAATCCAGTTCAGCCCAGGGTGCAATCCTGGAGACCTGGGATTGAGTCTCGCATTGGGCTCCCTGCATGGAGCCTGCTTCTCCCTCTGCCTGTGTCTCTGCCTCTCTCTCTCTCTCTCTCTCTCTGTATCTCATGAATAAATAAATAAAATCTTAAAAAAAAAGAAAAACACAGTCAGTAGAAATCCATTGATCAATCACTTCCTGTAAGAAGATACATCTAAGGAACTCACAGGAGGAATAGAAGATTTGCAACTGGTCCCACAAGTTTTTCCTCAACTGAGTTGAAGGCCAAATGGCAGAGAGAATAACCAGTACTGTTCTTCTGTCTACCTTGGTCATCCTGCTGGTCATCCTGCAGAGTAAGTGGGGTGTGGGACACATTCCCAGGAACATACCTCAGGCTTCTTAAATTACCTGTTTTGATATATGTTGAAATCTTACATCAAGAGAGTTTCAGTATAACAACATAGGAGGCAAGACGCATCCTTTATGGTCTTTCAAAATTACCTAATCATTTTAGGTCTTCTTAGACTCAGAGGTTACTCTTACGAAGCCCCTTTATAGATTCTTCATCTATAAAGCAAAATTACCATAGTTTGTCAATCTAGGACAGGGCTGCATTTAAGACATTCCATTATTTGTTTTTTGTTTGACCATGAAATGGAAAGCAGCGTGTTTATATCGTGTCATAATCTTTTCTTTTCACTAATTGTGTTGTTTTGTATGCAGGTAGAAAATATTCTTTTAGCCTGGAATCCTATCACTATCACTCAGATTTGCAAGAGAAAAAAACTGGAAAATATAAGCCATAAAAAAAGAAAACATAAACCACAGAAATCAGTTAATTATTTCTAAAAACTTGTTGGCATTTAGAGCCTAACTTTTCTGAATTATCCTTATAGAATTGTGCTTCTAGACACAAATGTCCTTACCTATTTCTTTCTGCCATCAAGGTCAGTGGAATTGTAGCACTTTCTGAAGGTAATCCAGTTTTTTTTTTTTAATTGCACGGGATCTTCAATTGCCTTGAGATTATGTGGAGCTAGCCTATTTTTGACTCTACTTTCAGGTCTATTAATAATACATTATGTAATCTTCAGTGTCGTCGTGAGAGTGACTTAAGTAGTTCTGAAATTAGTCAACCAGTGTTTCCCAAAGTGTGTAACATAGAATACTGATCAGTTATTAAAGGATTAAGGATTAAACAGATTTGAGAAAAAGCATCAGGCTACATCCTTTGACATTGTAGATTAAATATTGCCATGTTATAGGCTTTCCTACATTCTGAGATAAAAATTGAACTTCTTTTAAACTTAACGTTTCTCAAATTGAGTCGTCCCAAGCCCCTTGTTTTGTGTTGTGATGTGCATGTTTCACTTGAATGTGTAAGTGAACACTAGTAAAGCAGGAGCCTTGAGAAATCTTGAAATGTCTGAGGTAAATGCCAGGTATATAGATTCTGTTCCTCTTAAGATTTTATGATCTAAAAATTCTCTACTCTCCATCATCATACCTAAACTTTTTTTTTTTTTTAACTGCTTCATTTTCTCATGACCCTGGAAGAGACTGAATTATGAGCATGAACACAATCTATCAATAGCAGAGATGAAAGAGTGGCACCAGTGAATTTCTGACACTACTCTTGATGCGTAGGCGGCACCTGCGATCAGGAGTCCCAGGGGCAAGTGGGGGAGAGATCTGATCAAAATCACCTAACAGTAAAAAAAAAAAACATGAATGTATTCCTGCTATAGGTGACATACAGAAATGAACATTAAATTCTACTATTTGAGGATGCTTCTCCAGGACATACTTGTTCCATGTTCAAAGACTGTTGGGATCCCTGGGTGGCTCAGTGGTTTAGCGCCTGCCTTTGGCCCGGGGCGCGATCCTGGAGACCCAGGATCAAATCCCACGTCGGGCTCCCAGTGCATGGAGCCTGCTTCTCCCTCTGCCTGTGTCTCTGCCTCTCTCTCTCTCTCTCTCTCTCTCTGTGACTATAATAAATAAATAAAAATGAAAAAAAAGGACTGTTAAATTACGTGAAGTCATTTATTATCGAGACAGGATAGTATAATATATATAAACATATGGATTTAAACATCTACTAATACTGATTTCAAGTCCTGGACCTTTAACTTACTTGCTATATTTGACACTGAACAAAAGAGTTACGATTTTTGAGCTAGAGTTTCTTATCTACGGAATAGAGTCAGTTATAGTACCCCTTATTCAAAGACAAAAATTGAATGACTAAATCCACATAAAATGAGTAAGAAGATACATCTTGGTGCATCTTTGGTTTTTCACAGTGGTAGCTATTGTCATTTACTCTAGGCTTTTTTTTTTTTTTTTTTTTAAGTCCATTTGGTTAACATCCAGTGTTAAATTAATTTAAGGTGTATAATACAGTGATTCAACAATACTGCAGGCTCTTAACTTGGCTATGTGATGTGTTTTTGTGGAAAGAATCTATTTCTACTCCATCATTCAACAGGTGTTCAGTTAGAGTACTACTGTTGGGAATTCGTTGGCAAAATAAAAGTTGTACGGCCCCTGCTTTTATGAACTTAGATGGGACTCTTGCTATTTCTTTGTAAGTGTTCAGATATATTTTCCTCCTGTTTGCCTTCTTTATTTTTTAATTTATATATTATGAAGACTTAGCAATGCACAGAAGGGGATGGGAATTTGATCTCCCTTTTGTAAAATGTTAGGGAAAGAATGGTACTAGACAATTTTGTTTCTGGTGAGAGCTCTCTTCCTGGCTTGTGAATGGTTGGTTGCCTTCCCTCTGTGTCCTCACATGGCAGAGAGAGAAGCCTCGGACATCTTCCACTTCTCGCAGGGCATCAGCCTTAGTAGATTAGGGCCCCACCTTTGTGACCTCATTTAACCCTAAGGTACTTCCCATAGATCCTCTCTCCAAAGACAGTCACATTAGGAATCAAGGATTCAACATATGGACTAAAGGGGGGTGGGGGGCCCAATTTAGTCCAGAGCCAGTTGGTAAGGACAGTTGGTATTCCTTTACTTTTTGCCCTGTTTTAATTTTATTATTTTATTAGTGAAAGTACTTAAAATTCTGGTAGGCAGAGTAGTAATCCTTGAGTGATTTCTATTCCCTAATCCCTAGAAACTGTGGATACATCACCTAACATGGAAAAAAGCAGTTTGGAGATGTAATGAAGGCTCCTGACACCTTAAAAATGGAGATATTGTAGATTATCCACATGGGATCCATCTAATCATTTGAATCCTTGAAAACAGATGTTTCTCAGCAGCAGTCATTCAGAGAAGATGTGGCTATGGAATAAATAATGGCCAGAGAGATGCAACGTTGAGAGCTTTAAAGATGCAGAAAGGTGGCCTCAGCCAAGGAATCCGGGAGGCCTTTATCTGCAACCTCCTCCAAGGCTCTAACAACCAGAAAGTCTCTTATAGAAGAGTCGCGCTGCCACTGTCATCTACAAAGGGGATATATTTATCCTGTAAGGGCCCTGTTTATTTTCCTGTGCTGCCTCAGCAACTTTGGTCTTTCAAGTTATCAGAAATTCTGGACTTTTCTTCCATATCCAATATCATAGAAAACACATAGTAAGAATGAAAAAGTAATATTTTGTCTCCTGGCAAAAAGGATAAAGAGAACATTGGTTATCGTTTAAAATATTGTGTTTAACAGATAAAGAATTGATATAATTCTTTGAATTGTGGAACAATTTTGACTTTGCTCCTATACCAGACAACAGAGAATCTATGATAAGATCTTAAGTCTGATTGTTACTAGTCTCAACACAGTCCTAAAACCCAAACACACACCGCACACACACACACACACACACACACTCAAGCAACAATAAGAAAAATCAAAATCAACATAAAACAATATTTGAGGTGCCTGGCATATGATTCTTGATCAGGGTTGTAAGTCTGAGCTTCATGTTGAGCATAGAGATTACTTACAAATAAAATCTTTAAAAAAATATTTGATAATTCAAGCTGAGAGGTTTTTTTTTTTTTTGGATAGAGAAATTTTATAAGTGCAGTTATATAATGAATTCAGGTAAAAACAATCTTAGCATTTGGTAAAGGTTGCTTTCCAAAATAAAGAAGTTGAGTGTGAGGAGTTAAATGAATTTTCCCTGCTTAATTCTAGCAAGAAACCTTTGTTTCAGTGCAATCTAACTTGTGATGAAAGGTTATCAAACACATGATATGATTTATAATGACTTTTTTGTTTGCTCTTTTCTAAAAACCAAGATTGATTCATTACCAAATGTCAGGATACAGTGAGGACATGTGTAAAAGAAATAAACACATTAAAGCCTCAAAAATTGAGGTTGCTTATGTAAGAACCTTACTTTCTTGAGCCTCTGTGTATCATGAAAGGGTGGGAACAAAGGTTTCCAATATGTACCAATATATGATAAAAGACCTTTGGTTGACAATGTGAACCTTATTAAAAACAAAAACCAAGGGATGCCCTGGGTGGCTCAGGGCGTGATCCTGGAGTCTCAGGATCGAGTCCCGCATCAAGCTCCCTGCAGGAACCTTCTTCTCCCTCCTGCCTGTGTCTCTCATGAATAAATTTTTAAAAATCTAAAAAAACAAACAAACAAAAACAAACAAACAAAAGACTTCTCCACCTTCCTACTCACCTTATTTGATAACGATTCCATCTCTATTTTTGCAATAGTGGAAAGAGTACTTAGATGTAAAAATCACCACATATAAAATTATATAATAGAAATTATTTTACTTGTCCTATTTAACCATGCACACTCTAAATTCTTTTTAAACTGCTTAAGGTAATGCCAATAAAGAACATTGGATAAAAAATGGTATCCACGAGATAGGGAATAGCATCGTTTCAGAAAATAATATTAGTAGTATGTAATAAGAGGACTTTAATCATGAAGGGTACACAGAGAAGGAAGATTGGTAAGTGAGATAAGGAGAGAGGAACCGTAGGCAGAGCTTCCAACAGCTGGAATCAAAGAGACAAGTGTTCCATCATATTACATTTACATGTAACTTGGGTAGACTAGAAAACAAATAGTCGTGTGAGGATAATTCTTCCATTTGCTCCTCTACTTGCAAACTGCCAAATCTGATTGAATTTGCCTGGTCATTTTTGTTCAGGCATGATGGTCAGGGACCTCCATGATTATACATTGCTGAGGTCTTATACTCTCTGACTTTTCTGCCTTCTCTTAGCATAAATAAAGCCGAAAGAGAGAGAACATAATACAAATTTGAAGGAGGAAAAAAAGGAAAGAAAAAAGCAAAAGCAAATATCTAGCTTTTTCTCCTTTTTTTTTTTTCTGCCCTTAAATGATGTTGGAACAAAGTTTTCTCTATGAAAGGACAAACTAGGAAATCTTGGATCAAAGTTTGAAATCAAAATAGAACGTATCCTAACTCACAATATTCCAAAAACAGATGAATAGCTTGCCATCTTAAAAAATAAGTTGTGTCTGTGCAGATTATGCAAAGAAAAAACTAAAGTCAATGCAATCTCTGTTAGTAAATTAAGTTTCACCCTGAAATATGCAATAAAAAAACATAAAAGATTTAAGCAATATATTGGCTCACAGGAAAACTATCTTAAAATATAGGAGACCAAATTTATTATGGATAGAAAAAAAAAGCAGAATTGACTTAAGAAGTTTGAAATGGAAGAACATTAGCGCTCTACTTCAGAGTCTGGGAGATGAACTGAGGTCTAACAATTATTGATGATTATTCTAGGACAGGCATTGTTCTGAGCATAGTAACCATAGTGTTGCCTTTACACTTCTACTAACTATGAGGTAGGCTCTAGAATTATACCCATTTTGAAATGATAAAAATGAGATAGAGATTTGATTTAACTCTTCAGGAGGCTGAAACTACTAAGTGATTTGCCCAAATCCAAAAAAAAAAAAAAAAAAAAAAAAAAAAAAAAAAACTTCAGCGATAATATGGAAACATTTTTATCTCCAAATGAATAGGAAAAAAATAACATTCCATCTTTTTTAAAGAATTCGAAGAAATAAATTATTTAAATGGTTATTAATACCATAATCTCTGAATCCCATATATCTATTTTTTATGCCAAGTGCTTTATCACTAGCAGAAAGCAATTCCAGACCTTTTCACTGCTGAAAAGTTTGTCGTTTTTATATTATTAATTCAATAGAAGCACACTGTCCAGTGAAAGCAATCAATATTGCCTAATATTAACCTGAGAATGGAAGAAAAGCCATACAAAATTCACATTAGGTTACACCCAAGATCTTTTGCCAAATATACATTTAAAAATCAAGTGTTATATTACCTAGCATTTTATAACCCAGAACAATCTCCATTAACCAACATTTATTTTTTCCATGGAGTGGGAAGGATACCTAATCAATGAAAGCTGATGCTTTCAATGATGGACTCATATTGAAGTAAATATCTTTCCATTATCAAATCAAGATTAGGGAAAAGAGTTAATATGATCCTGCCATGTACCAAACACTTTACATATAATAACTTCACTTCTTTCCTTGACAATATTGCCACGTTGTGTCAGTAATATTAATTCAAGGACCATTTGTTATCTAGTTTTTGAAGTGAACTCTCTGACTCTAAAGCCCTTCCTATCTCCACTATACAAACCTCAATCAGATTAAGCCTAAAATGATGGTGATGTCATCCGGATAAATTATCCTCTAAAAATGTTGAAGCTAAATATTAATTTTTCCAAAGCTTTGAAAAAGAGAGGTACATTTATAACATGTCAAAACTGGTAATTCCCTTTATGAGACTATTCCTTTTGGCGGTCAGGTCCAATAATAGGGTTTACCATACGTGTATCAAACAAGCCCTTTGGGTTTTATAAGTTAAACTGATATTTTCTTAATTTTGTATTTATTTGCTATCAATTTATTATCATCCCTTTTCAGAAATAATTTGCTTCATTTTCTACAGATATTTGCTCTCCATTTTCATTGAAGTATGTTGACATACTAAAATGCATGGATTTTATCTATGCACTTCTATGAGCTTGACAAATGTATGTTACACCTTAAATCAAAACAACAGCAAAACGTTCCTGCTATCCTAAAAAGTCCTCTCATACCCTTTTCCATCTAATTCTCACTTTACAATAGACAAGCACCCTTTTGATTTCTATCACCATAGAGTAATTTTTCCTGTTCTAGAAACTGCATATAAATGGAATTTTATACCTGGTTTCATCGGCTCATCTATTTTTAAGATATGACCTGCTGTTGTGTGCTTTATTCATTTTTATTGTTGAGTATTATTCCATCAAATAAATATATCCCAATTGATTATTCATTTAACTATTGATGGATATTTGGGTTCTTTTCCATTTGGGACTATTATAAATAAAGCTGCTATGAGCATTCCACTGTAAGTCTTTTTATGGTTATGCACACACACTAACATTTACATGTCTCTCTCTTCCTCTCTCTCTCTCTCTCTCTCTATATATATATATATATATATATTTATATTCACTTCTCTTGAATACAAAAAGTAGAAGCAGTTAAACTATCTTCAGTTTTGATTGCATATACTATTTGGTCTTATTTTTTAAATAATCCATACAATGTATTTTAATTTCTTTTTTTTAATTTTTATTTTTTTAATCTTTATGTATTTATGATAGTCACAGAGAGAGAGAGAGAGAGAGAGGCAGAGACACAGGCAGAGGGAGAAGCAGGCTCCATGCACCGGGAGCCCGATGTGGGATTTGATCCCGGGTCTCCAGGATCGCGCCCTAGGCCAAAGGCAGGCGCCAAACCGCTGCGCCACCCAGGGATCCCTGTATTTTAATTTCTATTTTAAAAAATATACTTTGACTTTAATTATTTTTAAAATTACTGATAAAATTGTGTATATCTTCCATCTGCAACTTATTTTCTATTTATTCAGTGTGTTCTTTGATCAGTTTTTCTTCCTTTGCTGACCTCTATTGATTTAAATTTGGTATGTTTATATTAACCCATCCCATCTCTCCTATTTTTTTTTAAATCTATAACGCTGTGTTTGTGAAATAAAGATATGTTCAGCTAAGTGAACTTTGAGAATTTGTCACCAGCAAACATATACTGCAAGTACTTTAGGGCAAAGGAAAATAGCACCAGATGTAATCTTGGACCTACCTAAATATATTAGTAATTGCAAAAGATCAGTTCTTTAGTTTCTTACATTCCTTACAAGACAATGAATGTAGTTTAAAAAGTAGTGATGTATTATGGGATTTTTTAAATATAAATGGAATTAAAATATGACAACAATAACACAAAGGATCAGAGTAGGTATAAATACATTGTAGTATAGTCAATTCCTTTTATCTTATCGTGAACTGTCATAAGATTCATTTAAGGTTGATTCTAGAAAGTTTAGAATACATACTCTTAATCAGGAAGCAAATACACAGACACACACATACGTACAGCATTATAGATAAAAAGTCAATAGAAGAGATAAGATAGAAAGAAATAATTTTACTTCTTATATTGTTTCTCTGCTGTTTTTACTACACAAATGGAACTGAAGCTACCCTACTCACTATGTATTTGAGGACTTTGGTCATCAGCATTGATCTTATATGCTTGCTGTGGGTACAACACTTGATAAGGTACCTTCCTTACTCTGTTCTCCTTTACTGGCACAGGACACCGTTTCATAGCTCCTTGGTAACTTTGGGCTAACAAAGATTCTCAGGTACTCTATTTCTCTAAAGGATTTCCCTTGGCTCTTAGAAGCACCCTCAGTAAGATATACAGCCATGACCGGGGAGTATCTGATGAGCATAAAAAAGGTTTCTATCCTAAAGTGCAAGGATGAGTGTGCCAAGGGGTCCACGTTTTAGAAAAGACCACGAGAGACCATATTTTGTCTTGTGAGATGATAAAATCAACATGTATTAAGTAACCAGGCCTGAACGCACACTGACAACGTGGATGTTGCTATTATCACAATTGCCGCTATAATAATAATGCAATTATATTTTAAGATGCTTCACTTTAAGACATATTGGATTCCAAAAACAAGTTTTTCTATGTGGGAAAAATATGTGAAGAAGATTAACAAATTTTCCTAGGGAAATTTTTGCGATACATTGGGATTTTTTGAAATAAAACTTTAACAGAGTAACGATAAGTTGAAATATCACTCAACGAATAAACATTTGATACCTTCACATTTCACTCAGTGTTAAAGCCTTTTCCTATTCTTCTCTATCTCCAGGTATCTTCCTTCTATCTTAAACATCCTATCAGCTTTCTACCTCTGTTGTCTGTTACTATCAACAAGCATAAAGCCCAGGAAACAAAGCAGCAGAACAGGTCTATTCCCTGTGCAAGCTATTCCAGTTTATATACACTTGTAACTAAGTGTTCCATGATGTTGTAATCTATGATTGTCTACTTAATAAATTAAATAAATTATTTCCTAACGTATATTGTGATCTCGATAAAATTATAATACCAAATGTAACCAGCAAGTTAAACAACATGATGACCTCGAGGGTTTTCATGCTTATCAGTCGTAAAATAATGTAATGTGAAGAACACATTAGTTAAAATTAGAGATAAATACACCATCTTTGATTAGACCTAACACATGTAAGTATAACCTACACAAAGCAAACTGCAATTTGGAAAAAAAAAAAAAAACATAAAAAATAAATCATAATAAAAAATGGATGAACGTTTAAAGTTTATTAAACTATAAAGTTAAAGCAAATGCAAAAAAGTGTGTTTTCTACATAAACATTAAGAATTTATGCAAGCAGGAGCACCTGGGGGGGCTCAGTGGTTGAGTGTCTGCCTTTGGCTCAGGTCCTGATCCCAGGGTCCAGAGATCAAGTCCCACATTGGGCTCTCCACAGAGAGCCTGTCTCTCCCTCTGCCTATGTCTCTGCCTCTCTCTCTCTGTCTCTCATGTATAAATAAATAAAATCTTAAAAAAAAGAAAAAGAAGTTATACAAGCCAAAAGTCAAAGATGGTTGAGATCAAGATATTAGAAAATGCTTATAGTAAATATCACATAAAGTAAAATTATAAATTTATATATATTTTGGCAAATCACTTAAAATACATTAAAACCAAGCTATATAAATATGAAAGGATATGAAACAGAAACAAATATTTTATTTATTTATTCATGAAAGGCACAGAGAGAGAGGCAGAGACATAGAGGGAGAAGCAGGCTCCCTGCGGAGAGCCCGATGCAGGACTGGATCCTGGATCCTGGGTCACTTCCCTGAGCCAAAGGCAGATGCTCAACCCCTGAGCCCCCCAGGTGTCCTGCTACAGAACTTTTAATTGGCTTAGTGTAGGGTGTGAAAGCAGAGATTGAAACCAGTGAATGGCTCCAGGTTCATTCCTATAAGACTTTGTATAATGGGAATAAGGATGCGCCCCCCCCCCCCCCCGCCCCAAGATGACTCAGATTTTTGGTCATTGTCACCTGCTGAGAAAGGAAACACTGAGGAAGAACCAGATTCTGTAATTTGTGTGTTTATATTTTCCCAGCGATTACATAAGGAATGTATATACTTGTCAATCATGAAAACAGGCAGTAAATACTAAAGATAAAAATGAAAAAAAAAAGAAAAAAAAGATAAAAATGAAATATTAAAGACATATGTTCCTATATTTGATGAGTTAATTTTCCCCTTACACTCCATATACGTATGTATTTTGTTTCTCTTGAAAACATACCTATTTGTTTGACAACATAGTTAGGGCATTTCGTTTCGGGTAAAATATTTTTAGGCTACCCATTAATTTAGCCATAACACATGGAGCTATAACATTTTAAAATCCAATTTTGAGTTTCTAATGAAAGTTAAATTTAATCGATTCTCCTAAAATGTCTAATAAATATAAAGTCTATTATAATTCATACTCTTTATAAAGGAGGCCACTTTTATGAACCACATATAATTACAGTGATGATAACAAGAATAGCAAATGATGCTTTCTACATTAGCATATTAATTATAATGAAGCACAGTTATATTTTCAAATACACTTTTAAAGTAGGAATTCATATTGGTACTAATTTTTATTTCGCTTCTGTGTATCTCTGTTTATCCAGCCAAAATTATGTTCCATTGTACAGAATTGTTTCACAGAATTAAATTTGTGTCATAAGGTGACCGTGTACTGAGTTTTCTACAAGAAAAGCGCATGTCAGGGGTTGCCTGGGTGCCTCAGTCCCTTAAGTGGCCAACTCTTGATTTTGGCTCAGGTTGTGATCCCCGGGTCCTGAGATCGAGCCCTACATTGGGCTGTGCACTCAACACAGTCTGCTTGTCCCTGTCTGTATGCCTTCCCCCATGCACATGCGTGATCTCTCTCTCAAATTAATAAGTAAACTCTTTTTTTTTTTTTTAAAGGGGGGGGACATACCAGACTATTAGTTTGGTTGTAACCAGATTAACAAGGACAGAAGTTATTTTGCCATTTAGGGCTTTGGTTTCCCCATTTGTTGTAGATCATGCATTCTCAATGGGGTATTATTGTCCTCAAGACAGTGAAATTGTTTGGGGGAGCCAAAAAATCTTGCTTCTTTTATGCGTAAGGTACAGATGTACACACAATATATATAAACTGATAGGCTATGTGCCTGTGGTGTTAAAATTTCATTGGTGGACAGTTCAAAAATAATATGTCTAAAATAACTTCTTAGGAGGTACAGAATAAATAAAAGGTTAGAAACACTGTGTCAGATGATCCATAATATCTCTTCTATCTTTTACTCATTTTGTTTGTGAGTCTCTGAAACAGAATCATTAAAGATTGTCATAGCTGCGTAAAAGTATTATTTACTTGCTTGTTTTATTTTTCAGGACCAATTTCATCAAGAGATGAAAAATTATTTTATGATGATTTATTTTCCAGAGTCTTTCTTGAAGTCCAATATCTATTTGGATATTGCAAACTCAGCATGATTTCCCTTTAGTTTATATGTTTAATCTACCTACATTTGAATTCAACCAAGAGTTGCTGTTGGCATCCAAAAGGGATTAAAAACAAAAGTGAATCAAGAGAAAATTATCACGGGGGATAGAGGAGAAGATGGTGAACAAGAATCACCACAAATAGAGCAATGGTAAGATAATTTACTCTTATAAATGTGGCTCTTCAATGGATGTTGGGGTTGTTGTGCTATAATCTAACATCTATATATCTTTTCCTGCAAAGTCTACAAGGGAATTTCAAGTCATAATTAAGGAGCCATATTTTATCCTAATCAAAGGGCTAACATAGTTCTTAGGCAGAGCCCAGAACTACAAAACACTCAGTAAGTAGGCAAGAGAGGGGGTTCAGGAGTCTCTTTCCTGGTCTAGATCAGCAGCCTACCATATGGAGAATGAGGATAAAATTTTAAACCTTTTATTTATAAGCATTTTTTTAATTAAAAAAAGGTGCCTGTATTGGTCAGGGTTTTCAGAGAAGCAGAACCAACAGGCTATCCCCCTATCCCTATCCATCATCTATCTCTATCTAGCTGTCTAGCATCTATTTATGTAGATAAAGTAAGGAATTTGCTCATGTAGAGTCCTAAGTCCCAGGAACTGCAGTCAACACATTGGAGACCCAGGAAAGCAGATGGTCCAATATGAGTATGAGTCCGAAGGCAGAAGACTGACGTCCCAGCTCTAATATAGTCAGGCAGAGAAAGATAATTCTCCTTAATTGGTTCTGACTTTTGTTCTATTCGAGCCTTCATCTAATTGGATGATGTCCACCCACACTGAGGAAGGCAATCTGCTTGACTCAGTCTAAATCAAATGTGAACCCCATCCAGAAATACTCTCAAAGACACACTTAGAACAATGCCTACCCAAATATCTGAGCATCCTCTGGCTCAGTCAGGTTGACACATCAAATTAACTATCACAGTGCCTACGCCATCATTAAAACGTATTATTAGAAGTTCCATACGTTGGCTTTCTTGACTTTTCTGTTTTTTTTTTTTTCCTAATATTCTATGGTTTAAAGATGTGGAATGAGCAGTCTTTTCCCCACATCCTTTTGTACTTCCATTCAGAGAAAAGGAATATTTTGTGTTTATAACCCCTATTTTACAAGAGGCATACGAACTGTTGCCTCTTAAAAATACAGTTGAAAATACAGTTGAGAATCTTTCCAATAAGTCATCCCTGCTTCATATTTATCAAATATAACTATTTTATTAGGGGACAAGGTTTTGGCTAGTAACTTTGCCCTAAATCAGCCCAAGAAGATTTCTGTTATCTGGCAGATGTTGGGTGGCATATGTGCTACAAATCGAAAGTACCCGTAAAATCCTTAGAGAGGAGCTTCCTCCCATGAGCCGTGGATTATGAGTGATCTTAGAAACCACCATCTGCTCTAACAGTGTTAATACTGAGTTTGAGTGATGGGTGATACTGTGCAGACAGGGGTACTTTAGAAGATAAAAATCATGCCTGGGATTTGCATAGAATTCCACTGTGGTACCTAATGATCATGTTGGTTTTACTCTTTGAGTCTGACTTAAATTGAAAAGAATTTGATTTAAATACATATTTTTAACTTATATGTGACAGTATTAGAGAGTGGCTTCTTATTTAAAAGAATAGATATTTAATGCAAAACAATGCAAAGTCATTGTAAGCCACTGAAACAAGATAGATGCTTTTGTTTGAATTCTGTAGCTCACGTCCATGAAGTAACCACTATTAGTGGTTATTCTTTCTGATGTTTTTCTCCCATCTACACACACAAAACACACCACGCACGTTTTAAAGAAGATCTCGTACCACAAATCATTCTGTACAATTCTTCTCACTTTGTTATAAAACACATTTCCATATTTGCAGATATACATCCACCTTATTTATATTTTAGTCAGTGCTTCATTATCTAAGAAATCAAACTGCGTTCTTGGTGTGACCTCTGACCTACGATGAGGCTTCTCATCCCCGCTTTAATGGAGAAGCCCTGCTTTTAGCTGTTTTATATCCTAGGGTACAACACCTTATGAAATTCACGTAAAAGAAAAGGTTCTACCGCCAAAAGCAGTTTCTAAACTTAGGGTCACTAAAATAACATTACTCATCAGAACATTGAATTTTTAAAAATACTCTGATTTTAGACATTTCACCTATTTGTATTTGAATACATACCTTCTCACTTTATTACAAGCCTCTAAATGCATGTTTCACTAATAGATGATAAAATCATATTGAGACCTCTGTTTTTTTTTTCTTTTCTTTAGCCTGGAAATGCTGGCTCATGGCTTCATATCCTGTAAGTTTCTGTTCAATGTCACTTTTTTTTCAACAATGCTGTTGTAATCCCTAAACTTAAAGAACTTCCACTCTTTTCTTTTTCCCTTTTCCTCTTTTTGCCACAATAGTCATAATCATGTCATTTACTATCTTATGTATTACATAGCTGCCTGCCCATTCTTACTAAAATGCAACTACACAAGTAAAAAAAAAATTGTGTCTGTTTTACTTACTGATATATAAACAGCGCCAGTAAGAGTACGTGGTATATAATAGATATCCATATTATTTATTCACCAATGTATTATTCAATATGTAATTTGATAAATGAACAAATAAAAAAGTGAGCTTTACAGTTTCTTTCTTGGTCCTGGGTATGGCTTGAAGCAAAATTTAAATGTACTTAATATAAAAAGAAATAAATAAAAATAAAATATATTTTAGTGGTTTCTGGGAATGAAAAATTCACCCTAGCTTTGGGGTTGTTGCTTCACTATTCTAATTAAGATCAGAACTTTGGGATGGATACTCCTTGGGAGCTTCAAAAGATGCTGTCTATACAGTTGATCTTAGCGGACCGCTTCTTCAAGGTCAGAGCAGGAGCCTTCAGCACCCTGCTTATCCTCCCCTGTGAGGCCCGCGGTAGCGCTGGTTACCCATAAGCATGGGGTTCAAAACAAAAAATAGGAGGAATGACAAAACGTAAGGAACGTAGGGGGTAAAATTCCTCCTGTCTCCCTGCATGTCTACCCTGATTCATAAAATAGAGATTTCCACCATCTTGGAAATACCAGGGACGGAGACAATTTTTTTTCAGCTTGTTTACTCTTCTTGATTGATTGACAACATTTAGAAAATTATCATCACAAATGTGCTCTACCCTTTCTTTGGGTCTCCAATTGGGACCTGTTCTTTCTTTAGGCTCATTGTCCACTTGTCCATGAGATGAGGTCACTCTATGATGTCTTCACTTCCAGGGGGGCTTCAGATTCTCTGGGTGTTCTGTATGTCAGTGGGAGAAAGATTGTAATTCTGTAGATATACTGCAAAAGGCACATTTTGTAATCAAATCCAAGCTAGGGTCTGTAGCTCAATTTTCGTAACAAATACTTTGATTTCTCTCTACTTATCTCTGTGTTTTTATTTTTAATTATTTTTATTTTTTTATTTAAATTCAATTAGTCAACATATAATACATACTTAGCTTCTGATGTAGTGGGCAATAATTCATCAGTTGCGTATAACACCCAGTGCTCATTACATCACGTGTCCTCCTTAACACCCATCGCTCAGTTATCCCATTCCTCCACCTACATCCCCTTCAGCAACCTCCAGTTTATTTTCTAGAGTTAAGAGTCTTCCATGGTTTTTCTCCCTCTCTGATGACTTCCTATTCAGTCCCCACCCCCTTACTCTATGGTCCTCTGTGCTGTTTCTTATATTCCAGATATGAGTGAAACCACATGATAATTGTCTTTCTCTGATTGGCTTATTTGCTCAGGATAACACCCTTCAGTTCCATCCATGTTGATGTAAATGGCAAGTATTCATCCTTTCTGATGGCTGAGTAATATTCATTGTATATATACACCACCTCTTCTTTACCTATTCATCTGTCGATGGACATAGGTGCTCTTTCCATAATTTGCCTATTGTGGCCATTGCTGCTATGAACATTAGGGTACAGATGCCCCTTCAGATCACTACACTTGTAACCTTCGGTAAATATCAGGTACTGCAATTGTTGGGTCCTAGGGTAGCTCTATTCTTAACTTCTTGAGGAACCTCCACACAGTTTTCCAGAGTGGCTGCACCAGTTCACATTCCCACCAACAGTGCAAGAGGGTTCCCCTTTCTCCACATCCTCTCCAACATTTGTTGTTTCCTGTCTCATTAATTTTCCCCATTTTCACTGGTGTGAGGTGGGATCTCATTGTGATTTTGATATGTATTTCCCTGATGGCCAGTGATGTGGAGCATTTTCTCATGTGCTTGTTGCCCATGTCTATGTCTTCCTCTGTGAAATTTCTGTTCATGTCTTCTGCCCATTTCTTGACTGGATTATTTGTTTTTTGGGTGTTGAGTTTGATAAATTCTTTATATATCTTGGGTACTAATCCTTTATCTGATATGTCATTTGCAAATATCTTCTCCCATTCTGTTGGTTGTCTTTTAGCTTTGTTGACTCTCCTTTGCTGTGCAAAAACTTTATCTTGATGAAGTCCCAATAGTTCATCATTACTTTTGTTTCTCTTGCCTTTGGAGACGAATCTAGCAAGAAGTTGCTGCAGCTGAGATCAAAGAGGTTGCTGCCTGTTTTCTCCTATAGGATTTTGATGGATTCTTGTCTTGCATTTAGGTCTTTCATCCATTGTGAGTTTATTTCAATGCACGGTGTAAGAAAATGGTCCAGTTTCATTTCTACATGTGGCCGTCCAGTTTTCCAAGCACCGCTTATTGAAAAGACTGTCTTTTTTTCCACTGGATAGTCTTTCCTGCTTTTTCAAAGCTTAGTTGACCACAGAGTTGAGGGTACATTTCTAGGTTCTCTATTCTGTTCCATTGATCTATGTGTCTGTTTTTGTACCAGTCCCACACTGTCTTGATTATTACAGCTTTGTAATATAGTTTGAAGTCTGGCATTGTGAAACCTCCAGCTTTTGTTTTCTTTTTCAACGTTCCTCTGACTATTTGAGGTCTTTTCTGCTTATGTAAAAATTTTAGGATTATTTGTTCAAGCTCTGTGAAAAAATATCAATGGCATTTCGATAGGGATTGCGTTCAATGTGTAAATTGCCCGGGGTAGCATAAACATTTTAACAATGTTTCTTCTTCCAATCTATGAAGATTGCATGTTTTTCCATTTCTTTGTGTCTTTCTCAATTTTTTTCATGAGTTTTCTGTAGTTTTTAGAGCACAAATCCTTTACCTCTTTGGTTAGTTTTTTTCCTAGGTATTTTATAGTTTTTGGTGCAACTGTAAATGGGATTGATTCTTTAATTTATCTTTCTTCTGTTTCATTCTTTCTGTTTCATGAGTGTAGAAATGCAACTGATTTCTGTGTTTTTATATCCTGCCACTTTGCTGAATTCCTATATGAGTTTTAGCAATTTTGGGGTGGAGTATTTTGGGTTTTCCACATAAAAGTATCATGTCATCTGTGAGGAGTGAGAGTTTGACTTCTTTGCCCCAATTTGAATGCCTTTTATTTCTTTTTGTTGTCTGATTGCTGAGGCCAGGACTCCTAGTACTATGTTGAACAACAGTGGTGAGAGTGGACATCCCTGACGTGTTTTTCATCTTAAGGAAGAAGCTCTCAGTTTTTCCCCATTGAGAATGATATTCACTGTGGGCTTTTTGTAGATGACTTTTAGGATATTGAGGTATGTTCCCTCTATCCCTACACTGTGGAGAGTTTTAATCAAGAAAGGATGCTATATTTTGTCAAATGCTTTCTCTGCATCAATTGAGAGGATCATGTGATTCTCGTCTTTTCTTCTGTTAATTGATGTATCACACTGATTGATTTGAGAATGTTAAACCACCCATGCACCCCGGGAATAAATCCCACTTGGTCATGGTGAATAATACCCTTAATGTACTCTTATGTCCTTTTGGCTACTACCTTGGAGAGAATTTTGGCATTCGTGCTCACCAGGGATATTGGTCTGTAATTCTCCTTTTTGGTGGGGTCTTTGTCTGGCTTTGGAATCGAAGTAATACTGGCCCCATGGAATGAGTTTGGAAGTTTTCCTCTCATTTTTATTTTTTGAATCAGTTTCAGAAGAATACATATTATTTCTTCTTTAAATGTTTGGTGGAGTTTCCCTGGGAAACCACCTAGCCCTGGACCCTTGTTTTTCTGGGAAGCTTTTGATGACAGCTTCAATTTCCTTGTTGGTTATGGGTCTGTTCAGATTCTCTGTTTCTTCCTGTTTCAGTTTTGGCTGTTTGTAAGTTCCCAGGAATGCATCCATTTCTTCCAGATTGCCTAATTTGTTGGCATATAATTACTTATAATATGTTCTTAAAATTGTTTGAATTTCCTTGGTGTTGGTCTCCTCTTTCATTCATGATTTTATTAATTTTATTAATTTATTAATCCTTTATTTTTTCTTTTTGATAAGTCTGGCTTATCAATCATTAATTCTTTCAAAGCACCAGATTCTAGTTTTGTTGATCTGTTCTACTGTTCTTCTGGTTTCTATTCCATCAAGTTCTGCTCTAATCTTTATTGTTTATTTTCTCCTGCTTGGTTTAGGCTTTATTTGCTGTTCTTCCTCCAGATCCTTCAGGTATAAAGTTACCTTGTGTATGTGAGATTTTTCCGATTTTCTGAGAGAGGCTTTTATTGCAATGTACTCTCCTCTTAGGACTGCCTTTGCTGGATCCCAAAGGTTGTGAAGAGTTTTTTTTCATTTTCATTAGTTTCCATGATTTTTTTTAAGTCTCCTTTAATTTTCTGGTTGACACATTTATTTTTTAGTAGAATGTTTTTTAACCTCCAAGTGTTTGAGTTCCTCCCAAATGTCCTCTTGTAATTAAGTTCAAGTTTCAAAGCACTGTGTCCTGAAAATATGCAGGGAATAATCTCAGTTTTTCAGTATTGGTTGAGATCTGATTTGTGATCTGGTATGTGACCTATTCTGGAGAAACTTCCGTGTCCATTTGAGAAGAATGTCTATTCTGTTGTATTAGGATGGAATGTCCTGAATACATCTGTGCAGTCCATATGGTCCAGTGTGTCATTCAAAGCTCTTGTTTCCTTGCTGATCTTCTGCTTTGATGATCTGTTCACTGCTGTGAGTGGGGGTGTTGAAGTCCCCTACTATTATTGTATTATCATCAATGTGTTTTTTAAATTTGGTTATTAATTGGTTGATATAATTGAATGCTCCCAAATTAAGAGCATAAATATAATTGTTAGCTCTTCTTGGTGGGTAGACCCTTCTTCTTGGGTGAACTCCTATGATATAGTGTCCCTTTTCATTTCTTACTACAATTTTTGGTTTAAAATCTAATATGTCTGATATGAGGATTGTTACCCCAGCTTACTTTTGAGATCCATTAGCATGATAAATGGTTCTCCACCCGCCACTTTCAGTCTGGAGGTGTCTTTAGGTCTAAAATAAGTCTTGTGGACAGCATGTGGATGATTTTGCCTTTTTATCTAATCTGATACCCTGTGTCTTTTGATTAGAACATTTAGCTCATTTACATTCAAAGTAACTATTGAAAGTTATGAATTTAGTGCCAATGTACTACCTTTAAAGTCTGTGTTTCTGTAGATTGTCTCTGTTTCTTTCTGGTCCATGTTACTCTGGGGTCTCTTTTTGTTTAAAGGACCTCCTTTAATATTTCTTGCAGGGCTGGTTTATTGGTCATATATTCTTTCAGTTTCTGTCTGTCCTGGAAGCTCTTTGCCTCTCTTTCCATTTTGAATGACAGCCTGACTCGATGAAGTATTCTTGGCTGCATGTTTTTTTCTCATTTAGTACCCTGAATATAACATGCAGCGCTTTCTGGCTTCCTAGTCTCTGTGGAGAGAGGTCTAATGCCAGTCTAATGTTTCTGCCCCTGTAGATTAAGAACCTCATCTCAAGTTGCTTTCAGGATTTTCTCTTTATCTCTGAAATTTGCAAGCTTCACTGTTATATGTCAGAGAGTTGATCCAATGTTTTTGATTTTGGGAGGATTCTCTCTACCTCTTGGACTTGAATACCTGTTTCTTTCCCCAGATTAGGAAAGTTTTCAGCTATGATTTGCTCAAATATATTTTCTGCCCCTCCTTTCTTCTTCCTCAGAGATCCCAATAATTCTAATATTTTTATTAGTTTGTTTTATGAGCATTGCTGATTTCTTGAGGCCTCTCTTCATGATTCATTGGTTGCTTTTCTCTCCTTTCCTCAGCTTCCTTCCTTTCCATCATCTTGTCTTCTATGCCTCTGAATCTTACTGCCTCGTTTACCCTAGCTGTTAGAGTATCCAATTTAGACTGCATCTCAGTTAGAATATTTTAAATTTCAGCCTGGTTAGATTCCATTTCTCTGGTAAGAGATTCTCTATTATTTTTTATGCTTTTTTTTCCAAGCCCAACTAGTAACCTTATAATTGTCATCCTCAATTCCATCTCTGATATCTTACTTATATCCATATCGATTAGATGTGGCAGAGAGTATTACCTCTGGTTCTTTCCTTTGTTGTGAATTCCTCCTTCTAATTATTTTGCCCAGAGAATAATAGATGAACAAGTGAGCACTATCAAAAATATCAACCATAACCTGAGCAAAATACACTAGACAAGTCTGAATAGGTCAGAAACCAAAAATGAAAAGAAAAAGGAAAAGGAAAAGAAAAAGATAAGAAAAGAAGGAAAGAAAAAGGAAGAAAAAAAAGTTGGGGAGAGAATATAATCTCACAGGGTGGATAAAACAGGATGATCCACTTGGTCCTGAGTGCATTTTGGTCTGTGTGTTAGAAGACACTAAAACCCAAAGTTGTAAAGAAAGCAAAACTATATATATATATATATATATATATATATATATATATATATATAGTTAGTTAGTTAGTTAGTTAGTTAGTTAGTTAGTATAGTTATAGTTTATATAGTTATATATGTTATATCATATATATATAATTGAATAGAGTGAAAGGAAGCAAAAAATAAAGAATATATCTATAAAATGTTAAATATAAAAAATGAAAGGTAGAAAACAACTTAAAATCAAAGAGTTGATGAAACAAGAAATTTTGAAAAGGGAAAAAAGAAATGGAAAAATTTTAAACTGAAAGATAAATGAATCATGAGAAAAAAAAAAAAAAAAAAAGGAAAAACACCTCGACTTCTATACACCATTTTCCCCTAGCACTAGAGTTTTGCAGTCCTGCAAGGTCCATAAACTTACTATTCACCTGTTCACCCAGCTGGTCTTCTGCAGGAGGGGCCCACTGTTCTGATTCTCAGGTGTGTCCGTGCCTGGGTGGAGAGGCCAGTCCCTTCCAGGGGGCTGGGCTCAGTGTAAGCTCTTTCTGGTTGCTCTGTGTGACTTTTGTTCCCCATAGGCTTCCCGAGGCTCTTTAGAGGATCAGAACAAAAATGGCCCCACAACAATCTCCAACCCCAAAGCCAAAAGATTGTCATCCCTTCTCCTCGGTAAATGCTCAGGGATGAGTGGTCTTCACCTTTGTGTGTGCCAAGCTCAGCAGTCTCCTGTGGTGCACACCCACACCAGTCCTTCCAAGGGAAAGCAGAGGGTCCCCCATTTCTGCAATTTGTAAGACCCTGGCACTGAGAGCTGTCACCAGGTCATGCGCACACCTGCTCCACTCCTCCCAAGGAAGGGCAGAGGGTCCTCGCTTTCCTGTCTTTTGCAGGGTCCCCACACAGAGAGCAGCCACTCGATGGGGCCCTGGCTCTCAGTTATGGTGAATAAAACCAAGAACCCCCTCCTGGGCTCACGATGGTAACATTCCCCTGCTCCAATGCCTGAGAACTCTTCCAGCTCAGGAACCTCCATTATTTCTGTGACTCCAGGGACCCTGAGACCACACTGTACCACCTAAGATATTGCATCATTTTACCACCTGAGCACCTTTCAGGCAGGGGTGTCTCTCACTGGAGCAGATTTCTGAGGATTCTGATATTAAACTCCAGGGCTATCTCACTTTCCAGTAGTGGCCTTATGGGGGCTCCCTCACCCCCAATGTTTATCTTCCAATATATCCCCTCAGAATCACTACTCCACCCATCCTACTTTGCAGAAAGTGGTCACATTTCTACTTATAGAGCTCTAGCAATTCTTTTCTTACATCTCAGGTTGAATTCATGAATGTTCAGAATGATTTGATAGTTATCCATGTAAATTCAAGGGATCAGATGAAATGAGGTCCCCTACTCTTCCGCCATCTTGCTTCCTCTATCATCTGTGTGTTTCTAAGTTAGAATCTCTCAGAACACCAGAAGAACCCTTTCTAGGAAAAAAAAATAATAATAAAACTTATATACATTTTTTATTATATGTATTTTCATGTGAATATAACTAAACAAATTTGAGGTCTATTATCTTTCTGGATTTCCATAATAAACCAGTTTCAGTGGGAAGGCAAGTTGTTACCAACTCAATTTTAAGAGGAGGAAATGAGACATTGGAGCTTTTGGACAAAATTTATATCATTGTTAAATTTTAAAGCAAAGATTAGAATACTCATCTATTAATAAAAATCTGAAATACAGGATAGTTGCAAGCCATTAGGACGCATTTAGTATTTTAAACTGAAGACAATGACAGCAGTAGTACTGGGGTAGCCCATTCTGCAGGCAGTGGCTGTTTAGACTTTTGCCAATACGTAGCTCTCTTGTTATCAGCAATCTCAAGGTTCTCTGTCTCTACATACTAAATTTATTCGTGTGAAAGACTCACTTCAAAGAAAGAAACTTTTGACCATTAGCAAGAACTGTGAAGAAGATGAAACAGAAAAGTTTGAGCTAATCAACTGTTCTGCTCTCTGAGCAGCAAGGACGTTTTTACAGCCATACCGAGGTTGAGCTCTGGTTGTGTTTTCTTTTGTTGTTGTTTTGGCGTTTTGTTTGTTTTGTCTTGTCTGGCTCGTTCAGTCGCCATCTTTATCTTCCTAGAAATTTGGAACTGCTTGATTGAAACACCTATCCATTTTGGTTTAAGTGCTCCGATGATTGTTTTTCTAGCTGTTGCTATCCTTTGTTCATGGTCTACTGCACAGATCAATATTCAGAAAGGTCAAAATTGTGTCTTTTTCTAGGTCTGGCAATGTAGAAAGCTGATACACTACTGGGGATGTTGTTTGTCACATATCTCTAATATTAGAAGCCTCAGTGTGCTCTTGACCTTTGTTAAAATAATTGGTACCAATTATACAAACAGAACACATGTTAATTATTGATCTGAAACTGGTTAAAACTGCACAGCAATATCACATTTATTATGATTAATTAGTTGAACAGAGCAACTGTTTGAAAAGAATAGCTATTTTTTACTTTGCTTAGGAACTTTTGTCTTCATGGCTCAATGGTTATAAAAGAGGAGTTGTCAAGGCAACCGTGCCGAGCATCTGCTAAGTAAATAGTGTGGTTTCAAACGTGTGAAAGCAAACGAGAAATCCGATTGACTTATATCTATCTACACTGTGGATAAAAGTGACTGCTGATTGTAGCATTCTGGTTGTCACTGGGTAATAAGCACTGTGTGCATATGAACAAACCATGAAAACAATGCATTCTCACTGCGGTACCTGTGTATCTGCTACACTGTCACTTGGAAATACTCTATTTAATGATATCCAGTTACCTCCAAAGCCCTTCTTTCTCTAACAAAGCACTATATATCTGAAAAATCCAGTCTAAGTGACATCTTCCCAGTGGTCCTTATGCCTTTTTTGGCATTTGACTAAAATTTTTAACATTGGTACTGTAATACTTAGTACATTGCTTTACACTAAGATTAGTGATGTTTATTTTCCCCAGGCAGCTAAAAGTTCTTTGGGATCTCTTTGTTTCTTATGCATAGCACAATACTGGCACAGAACAGGTGTCAGCTGGCAACTTGATACAAAACAGCAATGTCTCTGTTATGAAGTTTCCAAACGTTGTACTCAAAAACGTAGGTATTCAATTACCTTCCTATTATTCCAAATGTAGGAAAGATTACACAGCAATAACTGTGCTATATTGTTCAATGAGTTTACCTGTAGGGGCTGATTACCTGTAGGGTTGTACTGAAATTTTAAAATTCCTAAGAGTAGATAGTAAAAAAAAAAAAAAAAAAAAAAAAAAAAAAGGAGGGTATTTGTTGGATAAATCAATGAGGAAGCATTAGGTTAGAAGTGAGATGGCTCTTAAGAGAGGGATTCACAGATGTGAGCCAAAAGAATACATAGTTTTATTAAATTATTAGTAAGGGGTGGGGTGCCTCAGTTGGCTCATTGGCTTAGTGACTCAGTAGGTTAGGCATCTGCCTTCAGCTCAGGTCATGATCTCAGGGTTCTGGGATTGAGCCCTGCTTAGTGGGGAGTCTCCTCCCTCTCCCTCTGCAGGAGATCCCCCTACTTGTGTTCTTTGGTTTTTTCTCTGTGTGTCAAATAAATAAATAAAATCTTAAATAAATAGGAAATGGTTTTGTCATATTTTGGAATGTTCTTATTTGGTGTCATTTATAATTTAGGATTGTATTGTAATGACATATGAAACATTACAGAGGTTAAAATGCATACACTTTTAATGCTCTAATGACCATAAGATCATGTTAGAACCTGAGCATTGGTACTTATATGTTAAAGACAATATCAAATTATTATTTTTGTAGTATTCAATGGGGATGAGACAAGATTAGTCAAACGTTTTTTAGAGTTATCAAAAAGGATTTATAGATGATGTTACATAAAACTATCATTCTACATCGTATGGTCATAGTTATCTTGCAGACAAAATATTTCCGTATTTTTTAAAAATAAGGACATTAAAAAATACCTCAATTCTTAACTCATACTATTAACTTTTGTTTACAAATGTAAGAAAAGTATTTTTGCTTATTATAAGATAAAGTCTTAAAAGCCAAATACATAATTTGGAGAACCATAAATTTCCCCTTGAAATTTTAAATCCCTAATTGTTCAATCCTTTTGATTACTTACTTTATTTTAAATAGAATAATTTATTCACATATTCATATTTTGTATTTACTTGGTTAATTTCACACATTAAGGTAGGTGTAACAAAGCCTTTTCAAATTATCTTAATTATTACTAAATTGATTATTGTTCTGCATAATGCTGATCAACACATACTGCTAATTCCATGGTATCTATATGCAAAATAAGTACTTATTCTAATATGGATCTATCATTAGATAAAAGCTATCATTTTGGCATGAGATTTTAGATGATTGTGCATTGCTTTCTCAAAAACTTAATGTTGCAGCTAGATTTTCTCTGCATCAATCATGTCACCCAATGTGTTTTGTTTATGATATTTAACCTGGATATTTAAGAGTATTACTAGTGATGAAGTGAGTTTTCTCCATCAGAAAATAATTCATGTATCCAGAAAAAAAAAAAAAAGAATTCACATGTCTGAAAAGGATTTTTCTTCAAAAATATGAACTGCCTCTAGCATATTGTTTTCCATTCATAAATGAATAAAAGATGAAGGAAGATGTATGCCTTTGGCTATTTTCTGATGATGAGAATGTTGACCGTTTGAAGGCTGCTTATATTGAATATAGTCCCACGATTTAGAATGGAGGTAATGTCAGCTTAGGACACACATGAAAACGTCCAGTATATTTAACTTGTATACTCAGGGCATCCACAGGTACAATTATCTGAAGTTCATACTGTGTATTCATTTCAATGAAGTGGATGATGTATATTTCCTGTCATCTCCTTTAAGAACTACAGAGAATTGTTCTGTCTTTTATGAGCAGCAGGACACCAAGACATTAGCTTAAGTGTCATTGTTCATTTCAACAGCAACTTAGCTAACTGGTCCTGTTCATCTCCTTGCCAGCTTGACTGTTACTCATTGAAGTCAGTCTCTACAACTTACTGAGTACACTGACATGATGTAAAGAGACTGAAGAAAAAAATTAGAGGAAATTCTTGGATCACTCAAAGCTGGCTGCATTGATAGATCGAAGAACTGGATGGTACCAGCAATTCTATTCTAGCAAATCATGCAAAGATGATACTTTTATATGTTTACTATATTTACCCATTAAAATTTAGAAAGGGAAGACATGATCGTATCTTGCATGTTTTTCTATTTCCTTTAGAAGTTCCAGCATTTTTTGCTGTTATTTTGTTTTCTCAGCTTCTGTTCACTTGACTTTGGAAGCAGTGGTGGGGCGAGGGGTGGGGACATACACACAAATGCTCAGTTCCTTCTTGGTTTGAATGTCCTAGTTTGAATATATGTGGATACATGTTTTCTTTTTTTGTTTGTTTGTTTTGTTTTGTTTTGTTTTTGCAAGCAAAAACTTTTATTCAGAATAAGCATTAGCAAAATGAAGATAAGTGCCTCATAATGCAGGGCCACAGAATACTCAGATTAGAAAATCATTACAAAACTTTGCTACAGATTAAAATAAACTTGAAACCACAATCACTGGCTATAAAATGCCGCTGTATGGAATCACTCTAAAAATAAAAGGTGAAAATCTTCAGACAATTTGTTCTCTTGTTTGCCCAGGTTGCAGGGAGTCAACAGCCCTCAGAATCCAGTGCAGCTGTGACACCCAAGGCCAGGGAGTGATCAGAGGACCCCTCAGCCCCACCGCTGTGGCCCTGCTATTGAATCTGCATGAAGACCACCTGGCCTCAGGGTTCAATTGGTCTTTATGCAAAGGTCTTGCCTGTGTCCTATTTTGGCTATTTCAAACCGAGAAACGTGTAACTATATATTATATATATATATCCACAATGACTTTTTTTTTCCAAATTTATATATATCACAGTCATTAAGACAATGGGCTCTGCCTCCAGAGTGCTTCAGTTCTAATTTGGCTTTATCATTTACTCTCTGTGATTATGTGGATTCAGAGAAAATATTTGACAAAATTCAACCTTGTTTCCAAAACTGTCAACAATAGGAACAGGATGGAATGTCCTTCAGTAAATGGCACCTTTAAGAAAACAGCTAATATCATACATGCTGATGAGAGACAATGTTTCCCTCTAAGTTCAGAGACAAGGCAAAGAGATCTTCTCTAATTCATTCTGTTGAATTATAGACCTACATGCAAAATCTAAAGCTATAAAATTTCTAGAATTTTCTAAAATTTCATTGGAGAATATCTTCACAATCATAAGCAAACTAAGAGTTCATAAAGAGAAAAGGGAAAACACAAAGACTTTTTAAAGATAAACTATAATTTGGGGCACCTGGGTGGCTCAATGGTTGAGCATCTGCCTTCAGCTCATGTCCTGATCCTGGGGTTCTGTGATCCCTGCTCAGCTGGGAGCCTGCTTCTCCCTCTGCCTGTGTCTCTGCCTCTCTCTGTGTCTCTCACGAATAGATAAATACAATCTTTATTAAAAAATAACAATAAAAGGGCAGCCCTGGGTGACTCAGTGGTTTAGTGCCAACTACAGCCCAGGGTGTGATCCTGGGGTCTCATGATCGAGTCCCATGTCGGGCTCCCTGCATGGAACCTGCTTCTCCCTCTGCCTGTGTCTCTGCCTCTGTGTGTGTGTGTGTGTGTGTCTCTCATGAATAAATACATAAAATCTTTAACAAAATAACAATAAAATAAAATTTAAAAGATATACTACAATTTGAACTTTGGCAAAAGAAAAATATCTGCTCAGGAAGACCTACCACTAAGAAAGTAAACAGCCAAACCATAGTGAAATAAAATATTTACAAACATACATTTAAGAACAAACTTGCTACTCCCCAATAATAGAAAGATAAAAGTGAGAAACAAATTTGAACTGATATTTTAGAAAAGAAAATGTATAGCTGCCCCGTAAGCCTAAGATTTCATGCTCAACACCCTTAGTCATCAGGGAAATGCAGTTTTAAAATCATATCTACCCACATAACTAAATGAAAAATAATAGTGACACCAAATGTTGGATATTATACAGATTAAGGGTGGGAAAATATGACCCACGGGTCAAATCCACTTGTTGCTTTTTTTATAAATTTCTATTAGAACCCAGCCATGCCCATATTTGCATATTTTCTATGGAGGCTTCCACATTGCAGCAGCAGAACTGAATAATTACAGCACAGACTGTATAGACCACAGAGCTAGGATATTTACTCAATAGCACTTTATAGAAAAACATCGCTGACCCATGACTTAATAGTATCAGAACCCTTAAAATAATCTCTTTGTTTGGCGGGTAAAATGCTACAAACAACTTGGAAAACTATAACTTCTTTTCTTGTTTTTTTTTTTTTTTTCTAAAGATTTTATTTATTTATTCATGAGAGACAGAGAGAGAGGCAGAGACACAGACAGAGGGAGAAGCAGGCTCCATGCAGGGAGCCCGATGTGGGACTTGATCCCAGGACCCCGGGGTCATGCCCTGAGCAGAAGGTAAGTGCTCAACCGCTGAGCCACCCAGGCATCCTGAAAACTATAATTTCTTAAAAATCTTTTACCTACCCTACAACTCAGCAATGGACCATCCAGCATTTATTCAAGAAGAAAACATATGTCCACATTAAACTTTGTGCAAGAATGATCGTTAAAATGTTATTCATTTTAGCCAAAACTACAAATAGTCAGTCCAGGTATCCATCAACAGGAGATTGGAAAACCATTGTGGTGTGTTCGTACAATAGAATACTTCTCAGCAATGTAAAAGAACAAACTGTGGAAGTATGTAGCAATCTCAAAAACCTAATGCTGTATGAAAAAAAGCAGACACAAAATAGAATATGTATTTCTACAAACCCTAGAAAAAGCAAATTCACGTACAGTGATAGAATTCACTGTTCGCTTTGATATGGAGACCCACTACCTTGCAGAGGGTGCAGGGTAACTCTTTGGAGTGATGGATATAGTCGATCTGGTTAGTGGTGAGGATTACAAAATCTAAGCATTTGTGGAAATGGATTAAATTGTACGATTAAAATTGGGTCCTTCACTTAATGTTTTTATACCTAAAAAGATAAATTAGTCACATGGCTATTCTAACCAGATGGGGATGATGTTTTGTAGGTGGATAGTTGAACACCTAGTTTAAATTTTATCACAATAAAGACAGGGAGAATTAATTCAGAGAGATAATAATTGGTGTCACAATAATATGTGGTCACTGGCTAGAAAGAGTCCGAATGCCGATGTGGTAGAGAAACACATACGACATCGGAGTTATTGAAAATTATCCAGTTATTAGATTAAAACACGGGTCATGGAAGTTTGGTAGAATATAAACTAAAAATAAAGTGCAATAATAATTTACAAAAGAGATAAAAAGCATAAATCAGAGATCAAGAAGAAACACGTCACCTATAATAAACATATGTAGAGCATATTGAAAGCCTTAAATCAATCTAAACACTTTAAAATGTTAAGTTAAAATACAGTAATACACTCTTTCTTATTGTTCATATTTTCAACAGTTGAGAGACTGATAACACCTGGTAAAAAATACCACGAAGGGGCAGGACAAGCTGACAACTTCTATGATGAAGCAGTTCTGAATTCAACAGGAACCCCATTAAGACGAGATCGGCCTACGGGTTTCTATGGAGTGATATGTCGCTCCTCTTACTGTTGGGTGGTACCTCTCGTGGGTCATTTCTGAATCTGTGCTTCCTTCTCATGACAATCTGCCATCTGGTCTCAGCAGCGATTGAGAGTAATTAAAGCAAAGGTCTGTGACCACACTGGGGACAAAGCAGTAGAGAGGAGAATGTTCAGGTACTTCAGGAAGCCATCGCATTGAGTGGAGCAGGGGCCCCTGGAGGGACTGGGCGGTGGTCATTCAGAGCTGCAGGCCCCACATCCAGGACCAGGTTGTGACAGATGCCAGCATCTTCCTATTAATCTAAGGTATACGGAGATGTATCGGACGCACAAGCAAGTAAATTGCAAAGCGAGACTCCCCACAGTAAAGCAGAATACAAAAAATGGAATGATTTTATTTTCTATGTTGATATAAACAGTCCTTTATATTAAAATTATTCAAGGGATGATTTCTCTTGCCATGGTGCTTCTTACTGTTATAACCCCAATGCAAAAATAAATAAATAAAAAATAAGTTCAGCAACTAAAGCACAAAAAAAGAGAGTGGAAAATAACTTTCTAAATTAATTTCCTATTTTATAGAAGTACAAAAAAAAAAAACTGCACGTATCAAATGCCATGGAATCTGAAAGGATTTTCTATGAATAAGGGATGGCATTGCACTTTGCTTCTGAGCCAGTTTGCTTGTTTTACCTCCGCCATAAGTTTGTGCCTCAAGGATCTGAAGTGCCCTACATTTGTTCTGGAAGGGGGACCGGAGTCTCCGAACCACTAGATGCCTGTCTGAAACCCCTGAGATGCACAGAACCGGGAAACCGATGAGCTGTCCCGGCCTGAGTGCATGTTCTGACCGGCTGCACTGGAGTGGTTTCCTTGCTTGGAATTTTCTGACAAATCAAAGGCTTGGAGTCTTCTATCTGCAGCTGCAGTGAGCTGGTTGAAGATAACTTGTTTGTCCTTGTGGGTTGCTTTTCCTCTTGCAAATAGTGTTGGGTAGAAACCTCAACCAGAGAAAGTTCAAGAGTACTTGGTATTTAGAAACACTCTTAAAAAAAAAAAAAAAAAGAAAGAAAGAAAAGAAAAAAGAAACACTCTTAAAAATATACTCAGAAATGCAAAAAAAAAAAAAAAAGATTTCCATGGTATTAACTTAGAAAGGAGACGAATGTGTTCATGGTCAGCCGGGATATGAAAGATATAGATAAACCCCCTGTGGACACGCCCTTGATTCATTTATCCTCCAAGAAAGCTTCTTAACCTAAGACTGTGCCAAAGCAGAAAATTGGGGGGCCTTGCTTTGTGCTTCTCTGCTTAGCACGTGCCAGGCACCACTCCCAAATCATTTAACTTTATGGCTTAATTGCATCGCACCTGTCATCGCTACAATTCCTTTAATTGTCACTGTAATTAATTTGCCTTTGATGAAGATAAGTAAAAATAGATATCTCTCCTGATTTTCTCCCACCTTCTGTCTCTCCAAGAGTCTCACAATTTTTACATTCCCCTGTATATTCAACAGGATAACTCCCCTGAAAACTGATCTTCAAAAAAATAATAATAGTAATAATAAATAAATAAAACTGATCTTCGGCTGCGCACTCACCGAATATTCATTGAGCAACAATTTTGGAATATATCGGAAAAGTGGCCCAGAGTTTGTGTTTGTGTGTTTTGAGAAGCAGCATAGATATGAAGCTGATTTTATAGAATACGGACGACGGATACATGACTGGCAAGGCTCCACTCCTCGTCCTTACACCCAGGGCGGAAATCTCTAACACAAACACACACTTGCCCCTTTCCTGATGCACTGCCACCGCCTGTCACTTTCTAGTCCTCTCACCAAACTGCTGCGAGGGTTAAAAAGACAATCTCCATCCTTTCATAGTCATTGGATTGTCGTGGCATGAAGAGAAAGAATGCCAGAGACAGTCGTTCTGATTTTTTATAGACTCCCTGAGCTATGCTGGAAGCCAGAAAATGAAGCTAGTCTAACAAGGCCCGTGATCTGACTTTGGGGACCGTATTTTGGGCTTTTGTGACAGGAACTGTCAGTATATCAAAGCAGATACTTATCACTTCTTATTTATTATTTATTATTTATTTATTTATTTATTTATTTGTTTATTTATTTATTATTTTTTTGAAGATTTGTATTTATTTATTCATGAGAGACACACACACACAGAGGCAGAGACACAGGCAGAGGGAGAAGCAGGCTCCGTACAGGGAGCCTGACGTGGGACTCGATCCTGGGACTCCCAGACCATGTCCTGAGCCAAAGGCAGACGCTCAACCACTGAGCCACCCATGCGTCCTTATCACTTCTTTTTTTTAAAAAGTTAAAGAGCAGGAAGGTGGTATTTGTACACATACACATATGTGTGCATATCGTCTACGACTACTACACTTGTTTGCACGTCGAGGCCCATGTGTGCATCTGTGTATCGCCCATTTTCAGGACTCTTCTCTGCCTATCCGTGTATTTCACTCTCTCTTTATAGAGGACTCCAGTCACAAGGCACTTCCTCACCGAGGATTCACTTCTCCATCCCTTTGCCCTGCTTTCTTTTTTTTTTTTTTTCTTTACAGCTTCCCATTATTACACATTCCTTCATTTATTTGACCTCTTGGCTTCCCCCCCCCCCCACTAAGATGGGTTCTCCATGAGGGGGAGCACTTTTCTCTGTCATTTTCACCATTGTATCCCCAGACCCTAGAATCACACAGAGTTGCTATTCAATGAGCACATTATATAAAGTATACTGTGGGCAGCAGGGCAGGATCTCTGGTTTCTTCAGAGTAAAGCAAATTCAAAGGTTGACTTGTTCAAGGTACACAGCAAGGAAGTAATATCACTTCATCTCGGTGAATTCTCTCTCCTGGCACTCCCAAAGCTTAGTGTGGCTTGGTACTTGTTGCTTGTTCTTACTCTTGCAAATGGTGTTGGCAAGAAGCCTCCGCCAGAGACAGTTCAATGGCACTTGATATTTAAAAACAGTTAAAAATATTTCCAGAAATGGAAAAAAAAAAAAAGAAAGAGTTCAGTGATGTTAACTTGAAAAAGAGACTGACATTTTTGTGATCAGCCCCAACATGATAAATGATGTAGACAAACTAACTGCTTATGGTGCGTCCTTGATTCATTTCCTCTGTAAGGAAGCTTATTAAGTCAGGATTGTAGCAAAGCAGAAATTTGGGAGGCCTTGTTTTCTGCTTCTCTGCTTAGCTATGCCATACATTACTTCCAAATCATTTGACTTTGGGGTGTAATTGCACAGCACCTGCCATCACTACAATCCATTTAATTGCCACTGTAATTAATTTGCCTTTAATGAAGACAAGTAAAAATAGATATATCTCTTCTGATTTTCTACTACCTTCGTCTGTCTCTCTAAGATTCTCACATTTTTCCTTCTCCTTTATGATAACTATGGATCTCACTTAAAGGCAAGTTCTCAGATGCTAATATTAGGTTGGGCGCCTCCTGTGCAATCACAGATTGATAGAGGAATGTCAGGAGATATATTTAGTATTTGTGTGGAATGGCAAGTATCCTTTTTTTATAATTAAGTAGCATTTGTAAGAATGCTATGCTTCCTTCCAATTGACTAAAATGTATTTTAAAATATGTGGATCGTGTCTTTGGCTGAATTTTAAATTTCTGGTACAATCAAAACTTACAAGGATTCAGTTAGGAGTGGGTACCTCACGAAAGTTGTCTTAGATATTTCAAAGCAGTGACCTTGAGACAAGCCTATGCAGTAAAGAGAAATAGTTAACACGCTTAGGTCAAACAAGATATGGATTCGAATTAGAAAAGCATCAACAGTCAAGGGAAGCAGGCATAGAGTCAAGCTACAGGCCTGTGCACCCTCTGTCTGGAGGGGCAAAAAAAGGCTGGGCCATTCTCTAAAAATGATAATCGCTAACACCAAATATGTCTTGGCTGCAATATATAATAATAAATCTCTTCTACTGACTCAAAAATGATCAATAGAAGCTTCTGCCTACCTCACAGACTTGGAATGAAAAGGAGATGGATGTTTAAGAATCCAAACCACAAAGCAAGTATCAAAACAACTCTATCAGAAGTAAGAAATGGGAGGGACTCCTGGGTGGCTCAGTGATTGAGTGTCTACCTTCAGTTCAGGGCGTGACCCAGGGTCCTGGAATCGAATCCCACATGGGGCTCCCTGCATGGAGCCTGCTTCTCCCTCTGCCTGGGTCTCTGCCTCTCTCTCTGTGCCTCTCATGAATAAATAAATAAAATCTTAAGGAAAAAGAAGTGAGGAATGGGGGGAAAATATACCCCCTCCAAAATGTCCAGATATATGAGAACATTGTTCGGTTCCCCATTATGTAAGTGGAAAAAACCCCAATGATAGTTGTATTAAAAATCAAAAATTAGGTGAGCCAAATCTTTCTAAGGTAGAGGAACTGGGGACAGCCAGGCAAATAAGTCGTTTGGTGAACACTCAGGATAGAATCTTCTCCTGAAATTCATTTCTCCCTGTCCTTATCTTACTCGTTCTGAATTATTGGAATTCTGAATCTGTGAGCAGTTTCCACATCTGGCCTCTTTCGTGGGTGCTTTGTATTTAATCTAGCAGACAACCGGGCACCAACGAAAACCTTTGAGATATAGGGATTCACATATGAAAGATTTCACCCTTGGGTGGCTGGAGACTCCAGGGTAAAACTGGAAAATATTTTTCTGAATATTTGAATGCTAGAAAAACATATGACTTAATAAGTAAGACATTTGGGAGACTGAGGCTATTTTTTTCACTTTTTTAAAATATTTAATTTAATTTATTTATTTGAGAGAGAGAGAGAAAGCAGGCACAAGCAGGGGGAGCAGGAGAGGGAGAGGGGAAAGGAGGATCCCCACTGAGCAGGGTGCCCAAGGACATGGGGCTGGATCCCAGGACCCCAAGATCATGACCTGAGTCGAAGGTAGATGCGCCCCTTTGTTTCACCTTCTAGTGGAGTAAAAAGACATATGCTATTATACTTTTCACAAAGATCAAAATATAATTTTCTATTGAGTGGAATGACATCATTACAAAGACAGTCTGTCATTCGTTAATATGGAGAGTAGGTTTCCCTGCACTTTCTGCATGTCAAAGAGTTTCTGGTGAAGAGAAATGTCCCATTGTCCCATCAGATGATGGTAGTAAAGGCAGTTGTTCATCTTTTGGGAGTGATTTTTTTTGTACACAGGGAGAGAAAGTGGGAAGGGAGGGAGAAAGGAGAAAGAAATCTAGAGGGAATTAGTGTTTAAGGAAATCAGGGACTTCTTGAGGATATTTAATTGATTATATTTATATTTATATATTTTATATTCTTCAAGACAAGGGAACATTTCACCTTGAAGCATAATCATTGACCAATCCATGAGCTTACCATTGGCTCAGCTTATAATTGCAGTTCCTCTTTCTAGGTCAGAGTTTTAAATTAGTGGCGAATTTCCCACAGTAAACCTGATTAACTGATTTCTTAGCCTACCAGGAATTTATTTATTTATTTTTATTTTAATTTTTTTTTCTACCAGGAATTTAAATCAAAGTCAAAGTCATCTTTAGTTCTTGGTCTGGCAAACTGCTCCTGAGACCTTCCTATACCAACCAGACACTGCTCTTTCTGGGCTGTTTCACCTGCTCAAGCCAGAAAATACACATCGATCCACAGTCCCACAGTCACTTGTGTGGCCTCAGTTTTATCTTCTAAGGATGATGACAGCCTCTCTCTCTCTGGGTAGCCAAGATTTATTCTTTCTCTTTTTTCCTTGATGGTGCATAATTCCACCCCGATTTCAGATTCTTTCCAATGTTTTCTTCTTAAAAATATTTTTGCTGATAGGACTTTAAGAGCTTTTGTGTTTGTGATGAAATTTTGTCAGATGTTTACTCTAAATTACATCCACCGGGGGGAAAAAAGCAATCAACTAGAAAATTAATAGTTACTTGTCATCCTCCTATTTGGGGGGAAAAAAAAAGAGTTGAGTGTCTATTTCTCAATTCAATTCACTCGCCTTTTTGAAACAGTGTGCCACACTAGTCTCTAAACACACACACACACGCATATATCTTAAGGCTCTTTATAGTTGTACTTAGACCCACAAATAGTACATATCCACATAATATATTTTATGTCATGCTACCCCAAACGTATCTAATAATAATAATTTGGTTAGGCATCCCAACAGTTATTTCTGGGGCAATGCATTAATACATAAAAATGGAAACATAATTTTACTTAAAAAATTATAGGAGTCTGGAGGTAATAGGTAATAATAAAATTTCTCCTACCACAAACGAGTTCCCAGAGGCAGTCCTAACATGACAAGGTGACTTATATGGAACTGAATGTTATAAACCCTTTGAAAATCAATGCTATCCCCCATGTTGCGGTTTACTTTCTCAAAAAGAGTCTGAGAAACTCATATAAGAGGTAGAAGTGGTAAAAAATTTTAAGGAAAGGAAGAGGAAAAGGTAAAAATTGTTCTATCAAAATGTATAAACCTGTTCTTGGGACTAACAGTTCTAAATCATGAGGTAGGAGAGCCTTTTAATAACAACACTAGGAGTAGGAACCAAGGCAGTAATTTTAACTTAAAAAGCCAGCGATATACAATGCTAATTCCAATTAACACAGCAGAGGGCAGGGAAACCTTTGGCTTCAAATTACAGCCTCACCCCTGCAGAATGCAGGAGCTGCGCTTTCTAACTGCCACTTTCACTTGCTCACACTCCTCCCTCCCTAACCCCTGCCTCTCTCTCCCAACTCTACCCCTCTTGACAACTGGCCATCTTTTCTCCCACATGGTTCTTTGAAATATGACTACTGATGTTATAAAAAGTTTCTTAAGCTCACAACTGGCATTAAGGACGCCTGGGTGGCTCCGTGTTGGAGCATCTGCCATTAGCTCAGGGCATGATCCTGGGGTCCTGGGATTGAGTCCTCACTGAGGACTCTCCCTCTGCAGGGAGCCTGCTTCTCCTTCTGCCTCTGTCTCTGCCTCTCTGTGACTCTCATAAGTAAATAATTTTTTTAAATCTTTGAAAAAAAAAAGATTTTAACTGACATTAAAGTGTTAAAGCCATTACAGATTTTGATAGACATTCTCTAGACCTATACTGGCCAGCTCCTAGGTCTAAATCCAGACTAGAGCTTTAGCCTGAGCTCCATGAGGGCAGTCTTGGTCCTCCCTATAACTGTATCCCCAGTGCCCATAGCTATACCAGACACTTCTGAACAAATGAATGAACTCCACCTATCTTAATTTTAATTCAAAGTATCCGGCCATCTGAAATTTACTTATTTATGCCCCTGTATTAAACCTTTCTAAAATCATGCTTAGGACTAAATGATTCTTCACCTAGCAGATACTGGATTGCCTAGTGATACATTCTTATGAGGCCTTCCCATTCTCACCCCAACCGTGGAGAATCTGCAAAGTAAACCTTAGCTTTAGGTAAGGATGAATTTTAACATTAGAAATAGGTATCTAGAGTGGATCTAGGAACTCTGTTGAGAAGAATTCCAAAAAATGAAGGTTGTCATAAAAAGGGGGAAAGTGCCTAAAAGCCGATCATTTCCCTTGGTCACTTGTAGGTCTTCCAAGACGCAAAATTGCATTTCTTGATATCTTTAAAAATCTGGAAGAAAAAAAAATCTAGGAGATGGCATCTTATCTACTTTTAACACCGAAGAACAATAAAGCTGAAAAATGTCAAATAAGTTGTTCAAGTTCTCATGAGTAAATAATGAAGCTGAGAATTTTATTGAGAACTCTGGTTCCTAAACCTATGATCATGCTTCCTGCCATAAATGGAATTTCTGAATTGTATAACAGGCAAATCCATTACGTCTTCGAGTCTGTGTTAAACGTATTCTTTCTTAAGCTACTAACAGAACGACTTATAACTGGATTTACTTCTTCTTCTGATGCTTTTTTTTTTTAAGGCATCTTCTCACTTGGGAAAGCTTCAAATATTAATATTGGGGAAGATGCGTTCAATAGAAGGATATGTCTATGCTACTTTAAATCTTCTGGGCATTTAAATAATAGACTGAGATAAATAACACATTTCACTCTTAGGTAATAGGTGGAAGGTGAAAATAGAAGACCAAATTTGAATAGGGAGTTGTAAGGAGGGCTGAAAGTCACTAGGGAGGGACTATATGGGACTTAGTATGGGCAAGAAGGAACACATAAGAAGTCTAATGAATGTTGGTAGTCATCACGAATTCATAGAAGAGGTTATCTTCAAAATAGTAACAAATGTAACATATTGACATAAAATTACAGTTCTCATTTTTTTAGACTATTGTGAATAAAAGCTAAAGGAGGAAGAGACAAAAGAAAGCACACATCTCCCAAGAGGAGGTGAATGATGTGCATAAAATAACGACCACACTGGCATAAGTGATCAGAGACAGGTAAAACCAAAGACTACCAAGGGTAGGGCAGGGCTGCCACTCAGATGGCAGGTGCAGGGTCTGCTGAATACGTCGTACTCATGGGACTTTCCCTCCTGGAAGTAAAGGGCCAGGACCATCAATCCCTGTAGTGTTACTGGAGAAGCTGAGGCCCAGGGCCTTCTCTTTTCATTATATTGTATGGCTTTTTAATTGCATTTAAATTTAGCTAGTGTCTGGTTTAATGACAAATAAGTAAGAGAACACATAACTACATGGACACACATGCACACACACACACATGCACATTTTTAGGAACTAAGAGAGGGAGCATTTTGTTGATTGAAAATTGACCTTCCCTGCCAGTTACTAGGACTCTTCTTGCAAAATTCAATGAGGGCAAGAACAGGACATAAACCGTGCATAAACTCTAACCATCTTGCATTTCTGCCAAGCTATAGAACTCCTTGCAGGATGAGCTCTGTAACCTTTCAGCAGCAGCCCAAAAAACCCCAAGGAAGAGCAAGTCAGGATGAACCAGGCCAACGAAGCTAGAGTAGGAGCAGATAGGCAAAACCCTCTCCCATTCATCACCATGTTTGTGTCATGTTGTTCATGTCCATTTTATTGAAAGTTGCTACAAACCCTTTTAGGAAGTAGGCAGGGTCTAGATTATGGGTTCATATACTTGCCTGTCTGGGAGTCAGAGCCTCCATAGGACAGCTTCACTCTCACCTACAGTGTTTTGTAACACTGTTCAAAACGTGGTTACTGCTCCACGGCTGTGAGTTCCTCATATTGGGACTAGCAATAGAACACAGGACGCAGAACGTTGCATAGCAAACACAAACACTGAAGACTGTAAATGATATAAAAAGATACGTGATGACATTCCGTAAGTTTGTTGCTCTTTGGAAGTTCTTCTCACTGTCCACTGTCCATGTTAGCTTGTATTACTTCATAAATCTTTCACTCCTCATCTCCAGCAGAAGCAAAGTTAGAACCAACTCTCCTACTACATAAACAGAATTTATAGAGGGAAACTTGGGATATTTGTTTTCTTTTGCTCCTTTCTAATAGTTTTTTTGGATCAGTGAGCAAATGGATCACAACTGCCTACCTGGCCAAATAGTACGCTGTGTTTTCATGCCAGTCTTATGGGCCTTTAGGGGAATCTATTTCCATGGGCTGTGAACCTATTTAAATAAAGGCCCTTGTCATCACCCTTGACAACCCTGTCACAGCAACAGTAAAATATATTGTATTTAATCACTAGGAAATAATAGATACAAGCCTAGGGAACCATAAATGAAATTCATTGTTAGCAAGAGTCTGTAACAAGACCTATCCTGAGCATTTTGTTCCCCCACAAAATACTCGGTCCAGTCTTAAATTCTTATCTAAAGATAAGTCTTCTTGTTTTGGCTTTTTAAATTGAGGTCAAATTTACAGATCTCATTTTACTCTGTTTATAATTCAGCACAAATTTACTAAAACCTAACACGTTCAGACATTATGCAAGGATTAAAAATGTGGGAATGAATAAGGCAGACTTTAATTTAAATGGATAGTTGGCAACTGATAGTTGAAGAGAGAGAAAGGAAGGTAAACAGAAATTCACCACAAATAATTCAGGCTAGAATGCAATACTAGGTGAAACACAATCAGAAAGAAGAAGAAAAGGAGAAAGAAGAAGAAGAAGAAGAAGAAGAAGAAGAAGAAGAAGAAGAAGAAGAAGAAGAAGAAGAAGAAGAAGAAGAAGAAGAAGAAGAAAATTAATTCTGCTTGGGAGGGAGAGACAAAGAAGTGTGTTCAAATAGGAATTAGAGGGAAATTATCCCATGGAGACAGCTCTATGAGGGAAAAGTGAGGGAGCATTTCAACCACAGCAGACGCATGGAGGTTGGAGGGCTGAAAGAAAATTTAGGGCATGATAGTAACTTTGTACCATTGAGTAAAAAGTTGCTCAACAGAGACATGGCAGGTAAATGACTGATAAAATAGACTGGGGCCCTCTTCTAAAAAGACTTGATTACTCACCCAAGGATTTGGGCAGTGACGACCCACACTAATATTTAGGCAGATTTAATAGATACATGTTGATTTTGTTCCCACCATTTCCCCCTCCCTCCCACCCTGCCTTTGTATTCTTCTAATAACAGCAGTACATTTATCCTTTGGAGATCCATCCCTTCCCATTTAAAGTCAACATGAATCAGGTGAAGAAGTGTTTGCTCCAGGAGTGGGTATGTGAACTATGTCTGTCAACCGGAATATCCTACCCTCCTGGCAACAGTGATTGGTTGAGGGTTGAGTAAGAGTGACTCACATTTGTTCAGTGAGAATATGCTAGAGGGATGGGTGAACAGAGTCTAAAGTTAGAGAGAAACTAAGCAGTGGCTGAATTCAGACACACCTAAATCCAGAAAGAAACTTGAAATTTGTGGTTCAAGTTGAACTTCTTTTCCATGCAACTAAAAATAAAGTCCTGATAAAAACATCGCTTATTTACATATTTTTTATATATACGTTTTACACAGATCACTATCACTCAGACACCAGAGGATAGATGGCCTTAAAAGGGAGTGGAAAAAGGGACCACAGCTGACCATGTTAGCACTAGGGAAGATGATGAGGGCCCAGATTAAGGCAGTGTCTCCAGAATTGGAGGATTGGGACTTTCGCTGTTGTAATTTTCTCTCTTGGATTCCTAACTCTCAGCTCAGGTCCTAGTGTATAGATGACAGTCAAAATTTATTAACTGAATGACCAGGGTATGAATAGAAAAGGTAATGAGAGGTATGGGTAATGGTAAAGGAAAATGAGGAATTTAAGGATCTAGTGAGGACAACTGGATAGAAAGTTAGTGGCATTATTTAAACTAGGGGATGAAAAGGAGAATCTAACAGAGGTAGGGAATAGGGGTAGGAATAGGGGCAAATATGTTTTGCATATTTTTAGCCAGTGCTATTTTTTAGCTTTTGGTTTAATTAGTATTGTTATGTGCCATCTACTTAGAGATTTAAAACAGCAGAACTGGACATACAACTAATAAAATCTTACCCATCCTTTTAGATATAATATCCCAAAAGCAATCTTATCCATGTAATGTTACTCAGTATTCCAAGCTAAAATTATAACATTTATCATAAATCCTCTAATGTTTTGTGATTATTTATTTTAACATGCTACTCTATGTTAATTCTTTGCATATGCAAGAGTCTTATTTCCTTGTTCAACCATAGTTCTTTAAGTTCAAGAGCTATACCTTATTCCTCTTGGCATGTCCCGGATTCCTAGGAAAATGCATGGCAATTAAAAATTCTCTCCAAATATTTGTTTTGAAAATGACATTGAGAGACTGCTGAAGTTATGAGGATTTTTCTAGGTATCCTTATCAGAAAAGAGTTAATTAAACCCATAGATTTCACTTTTGTTTTTAGGAGTGAGCTTTAGCTTTAAATTATGTCTAGAACCACCAAACTTAATACTGTAAAATGTGCTTCCCTAACATCCAAATCCCTCCCATTCTGTTTTATAGTTTTCCTAAAACACTTGCTAGTGTAATTTAATTTTCAGCTTTCCAGCATGTCTGCTATCTTTATCATTGTATTGAACTGTAAAATTTATGCAACTGGTATCTTTATTTCATTCGTTGGGTATTCCAAGTAACTGGCATGTAGACTGGTATATAGTAAATACTCAATGATATTTATGGAGTTAGTGAATCAACTAATAGCTTTTATTTATTTTATTTGTGGCCTGCACTTAACTTGTCTTCCTCCAGTGGGTACCACTCATGTTGTAGTTCATGTGATGATCATCCACTGGAGTTGTATAGGGCACAGCCCTCATGGTTCTTAGGAGGTGCTCTGCACTACCACTACATTTTAAAGTCCATGAGAGTAGAAATGTGTACCTGTTTTGTTCTCTGCTGTATCCTCAAATCTTAGAACTGCTTCTGAAACAGAAGGACTCATTGGATATGCCCTTAATAGACACTTGTTGAATTATTTAGCAAATGAATTAATAGTTGATTATGAAATTCCATTATAAAATAGAAGAAGGATGAAAATTCTTTGAAGTTTAGATGTCGTAAATATGAGACTACCTGCCATCAGCAGAGTGAAACAGATACTAGGAAAATCTCCTTTTCAGTCAAATAATAATAAAGCTCAGTATAAGGCAAAGTGAAAGTTTATGATTCATTTGTGAAAGTGAAAACTGAGAACATCCAGACATAAAATGAGTAGTATTTTTCCCTCATCTAATAGTATACTTAACCACCTCTAGCAACCATAGATGTAAGAGGGAAGGGAAGGAAATATAAAATTTATTAAATGCCTATTGCTGAGCACAGGTGCGGATCAAAAACAAAACAAAACAAACAAGAAACACACACACACACACACAAAAACAGACCAACAAAAACCAACATGAGATCCTATGATAAAAAGCCACATGAAAAAGAATAAACTAGATACTCATTGCATATTGGCTCTTCAATACACTCTTGTATTTCCCCAAGAAGGCTGTGGGTAAGAATGACATGCTATGATTTCCTGTTTCAAAAGCATAGAATAAATACAGAGAAATCTCAGTTATATAGAAGACAATTTTCCGGAAAGGGGAAGAAATATACTATATGGTGCAAACTATGATACACACACATGTGTAGGTTGTCTCTCTCTCTCTCTCTCTCTCTCTCTCTCTTTCTATTTCTAACAAACTATTGAAACTTAATGTCTGGACTTTGATTAAGAAGAGTACTTTATAAAAAAAAAAAAAGAAGAGTACTTTAGTTTTTCTGTTTATACTAATTCATGAGGAGGTTGCACACTCATTAGAAGATTACATTCAGCAAAGAAGAATAACAGGGGCTGGAAATTTCTTTCTGAAACTAATAAGATATTAGGAATAAATTGTGGCTTCCAGCTTTTCACTCTATACCACTAGAGGGTCATGGCTGATGCAGCTCCATATCATACTCTACCAAACACCACATTTGTTTTCAAGTTATAAAATTGTTCAGACCTGGACATGAGCCAGGCATCCAGCTTCTTTTCAAGCTGTTGTTAGTCCATGATCTTTCCATAGTAAATGGCACTTTAAATGTCAAGCATCTCCCTTAACAGAAAAAAATTGCTAAAATCCCTGCAATAAACAGAATGTCTCTTAAAAGACACCCGTGCCTTCATCTCTGGAACCTGTGAACATGTAATATTATATATAAAAAGAACTTTGCAGTTATAATTAAGTTTTGGACCTCAAAACAGAGAAATTATTAACCTAGATTAGCTTGAGGAAGCTAATGTAATCTTTCAAAGCAAAACTTTTTCCTCCTGAGATTGAAGAAATGCAGTAGAAGGCATAAATCAGAGAGATCAGAAGTATGAAAAGGACTCATTGCCCTTACTAATCTCAACATGGAGGGCAACATAACAAGGAGTACAAGCAGCTTGCAGAGTTAGGGAAGTCTCCTGACGGCCAGCAAGAGATCAGAAATTTTACTTAGGCCTGAAGTTCAGGAAATGAGTGATGTTGACAACATGAATGAGCTTAGAACTGGATTCTCTCAGAGCCTCCAGTTAATAGCCCAGGCCAGTCAACTTCTAGTATTGTCCTTGTGAGAACCAGAGCAAAGTAACCAGCAAAGCTACCCCTGGAATTCTGAGCTGTAGAACTATATAAAATTAAAATACAGATGTTGCTTTAAGCTGTTAAATTTGTAACAACTTATTATAGCAGTAATAATAAACTAGAATAAATGCAAAGAAAAACACTAAATATAAAGACCTAAGTGCTATCATATCAGAACCACATAAATATAAATGGCCTAAATAATACTAATAAAAAGAAAGAGGTTTACAGCATTGATTGAAAACACAAAACAATTACATATCTCTGTAATATGACATTGCCATGGATTCCAAAATAAAAGAAAATTCAAGTAGATTTTTTTATATATACTGGAAATGAATATGTGGACATAGATAATAAAAATACAATACCATTTACAGTCAATAAAGGACATTAGTATAAATCAGACAAAACCTGTATAAAGCATATGCTGAAAATTTAAAAAAAACCTGATGAAAGAAATCAAATTACATTTAAATTAATAGAAAGACATAACATGTTTATGAATTGGAAGAGTCAGCATAGTAAAGATGTCAATTATTCTAAAGTTGGTGTACAGGTTTAATACAATACTACAAAAATCTCAGCAAGTTATTTTTTGTAGATATAGACAAGCTTATTTTAAAATTTATATGGACATACCCAGTCCCTAGAATAGCTAAAACAATTTGAAAATAAAGAATGAAGTAGTATGAATAGGTCTATTTGATTTCAAGTTTTTTTTTTTTTTTAAGATTTTATTTATTTATTTATTTATGAAAGGCCCAGAGAGAGGCAGAGACACAGGCAGAGAGAAAAGCAGGCTCCCTGTGGGGATCCCAATGTAAGATTCGATTCCAGGACCCTGGGACCACAACCTGAGCCAAAGGCAGATGCTCAACCACACAGGTGTTCCTCAAGTTTTATTATATAGCTACCACAATCAAGACGAGCATAGAACAAACATACAGAACAATAGAACAAAACAGAAAACCAAGAAACAGACACAAGTGTGTATGCCCAACTGATTTGTGACAAAGGTTCAAGAAGAATGCAATAGAAGGACAGTCTTTTCAGCAAATGAAAAACTGCTAGAGCATTTGGCCATTCACAGGCAAAAGAAGAAAAAAAAAAAAAGAAAGAAAGAAAGAAAAAAGCCTAAGAAAGAATCTTTAGGGTTAAGAAGAAAGTTCTTAGACTTGACACCAAAGGCATCATACATAAAAGGAGAAATTGATAAATTGAAATTTTATTCAACTCAATTTATCTTCAGTTAACTATGAAGAACCTTGTTAAGAAGATAAAAAGGTAACTATAGACTGGGAAAAAATATGTGCAAATAATACATTTGAAAAAAAAATGGAACCAGAATATTTAAAGACTCTCAAATCTACATAGCTTAAAAAAAATCAGAAAATGGGTCAGAGTAATGATGTGATATATTAACCGATTACAAATAAGCACATGAAAAAGATGCTCGCAATCATCAGCTATTAGGTAAATGCAATAAAAGCACAAAATGAGATACCTCTCTACACCTATCAGAATGCTGAGAGCAAAAATAGTGACATTGAATGCTGACAAGAGTGAGTAGTTGCAGGGTCACTCGAACATCACTAGTGAGAAGGACAGTAAAATTGTAGAGCCACTCTACAAACAGTTTGACCGTTTCTTTGAAAACTCAGTTTTCAAACCTACCATTCAACCCAGCAATTGCACGGCTGAGCATTTATTGTGAAATGAAAACTTATGCTTACACGCAAAAATCCATCAGATGAATATTCACAGTAGCTTCATTATAAATAGCCTAAAACTTTAAACAACCTGAATGTCTTTCAACGAGTGGATAGTGAACAAAATGTGGAACCTGGCCTACTACTCAGCCATGAAAAGGGATGAACTATTGACACAAGTGGCAATCTGAATAAATCTGCACAGAATTATGCTGAGTGGAAAAAAAACCAATTCAGAAGGTTACATACTGTATGATTCCATTTGTATAATATCGTTAAAATGACAAATTAGAGAAAGGGAGAATGGATTAATGGTTACCACGGGCCAGGTAGGAAGTGGAGGCAGGCGGGAAGTCAGAACAGCTGTAAAAGATCAACTTGAGAGAGGTTTATAGTCATGAAAATATTCTGATCCCTGACTGCATCCGTGTCAGAAACCTAGCTGTATTTAGGCTGTGCTTGGCCCATGTATGCTAAATAAAGAAACAGATAAATAAATACCCGGTTAGGTCACTCAGGAAGTGCCTTGCGATGAGAGAATCTGTGAGGTGCCATACAATGCATGGCTAACAATCTGTGTGCTTATCCTGTTTTCTCAGTTTCTGACACCCAAGTTCTAGGATTACTGTTGCATGAGCTGTGGCCATGGTAGTTCTCTTGTAGTTGCATTCTCCTGGCAAGGTGTTTTTGTGGGGTTTTTCCCTCCCTTGGCTGGACTCCTTCCACACCTTCCTCAAAGAATTTCTCCCCCACAAGAGGGCTCTCACTCTGCTCAGACTTCTACAGAGGCCTTTTCTCCAACTGGCTCACTCCTTCCCTTCCCCCATGACCAAATTTCCCACCATGTCACTGACCTCTCACAAGTTACCTGTTGTCACTCTTTACTTCTTCCCAACATGAGTAAGTGGTTTCTTCCCGGTTCTGGATCTCTTGCTGTTCAGCCATGAAACTGGTGAAGATGATACTCTTGGCTTGTTTTACAAAAATTCCTCGTGTCTCCCACAAGGCAGCATTCCCTGGACCTATTTGCATGTGCCTGGACATTGAATGCAAAATTGAGGCATTTCCAGCAAAGGAAATGAGGATGTTGAATTTCCTTTGCTATGTTTTGTTTTTTTGTTTTGTTTTGTTTTGTTTGTTTTGTTTTGTTTTCTGAGCCACCTCTTGGAAACAAGTGGACATCAGGTTTATTTAGAATGTCTGTTTAGAATGACAAGAGCGTTGCCATTTCTTGTAGAGAAAAAAAAATAGTAAAAAGGATGGTGTTTGAATTCTTTTGCTCTCTTGTTCTGTTTGTGTGTTTTTCTTTCTCTACCCTCTAAATCAAATAATAATTTTGAAGGCAGTCTGTGAGAAGAAAAAATGACATTGTGGTAGTATATGTTCCTTTTAATATTAGCAAAATGGTGAAATATTGATGGATTCTAAAAGACTCCGCTTGTGGGGAGCAGGTGTGGGGCCAAAGGGGACACAAAAACTGCCCCAGGAGGCAGAAGAGGAGCCCAGGGCTCATAAAAAGATTAACCTGGGGTAGGAACATCAGAGGTTCTCAAGGTGAAGGTAAGAGAAAATAGATAGGGTGGTACTAGTTTTGAGTGGAGATTATTTCATATCAGATGATCATTTTATATCTAGGAAACACAAATATGATATCCACGGTTAAAATAATACAACTGGACACCTAGGAAACAGAATGGTAGCCATTATTCTATTAATACGAACTGGAGAGTGGATAGTTTGAGAAATTTTCACAAATGGAAAAAGTAAAGTAAGAAAAGCTGAAAATGGTGCATTAAAAATGTTCATCTATAACTAATCAAATAAATACCAACGTAAATCATTTGATGAGCAACTTTCATAAATGATTACCTTTACCTGCCCTTAATGCCTTGGAATAATAGGGAAAGTTCTAATGGCATCATTCTAAATACCACCTCACTGCACAGCAGTAACCCTGCGACATATGTGGCAAGTTGGAACCAACATTTTCCTGGAAAAGGAAGGAAATGCAGGATGAAAGACGTTGAGTCTTCAAAGCTCTTGTACACACTCAGTGTGGTGAGCCACACTCAAAAACGTTAACTGATAGAAATAATCTGCTCCCTTTTCTCCGTCGCAAGCATCTTATCTACGCCAATAACAGAGACCATGTCGCACCTATGCGGTGTCCTAGCCTGCACGTTCAGCACTGCTCTAAGGATCAACCCCAGATCAGAAGCTACAGGTTATGAATTATAGGCCCCCCATTTACTGCTGGGTGAGGCTAGGAAAGTTATTTAGCTTCTTTTGAATTTTCTCATTTTTTTGATAGACAGTTTTTAGAGCAATTTTAGTTTTACAGGAAAATTAAACAGATAAGCTGTGATTCTCTGTATTCGCCCATCTCTTCAGTTTTATAGGCAACAGGTGACCTTGTGACCTTAATTTGATGTTGAATCTAAAAGAGTTGTTTTTTTTTAGTTTATTAAGCTTTTTTTCTTCTTGTGAGGATGGGAGCAATGACGTCCAAGCTTCTTACTTGTCACAGAGGAAACTGAGCATCTCCAATTTGTTTTTAACCTCTTGGGGTTCTGTGCCACTATTTAGACCTTGGAGCCCACTCCCTGCATATCATTCGCACCACAGGGACTCAGGTCGGGGGCCAGCCACAATGCCTACCAGCCTAGTGGTACCAAAGATCGGTGGGATCCACCAGAACTGATCCCAAAGACCTCACCTTGTCAGTCTCCCCAGGAAGCCAAGGGAATGAGCCTCTGTCTAAGTGTGCCCTACCCACTCAATTTAGGCAATAAATGCACTAAGCCGGAAATAGTCAATCTGTGGTACAGGTACAGCCCTGGGATTTTAGCATCCTCATGGCTTCCAGAGGATGCTCAGTTTCTTTCTCATGCTTTCCACTTGCCCTCTTTTGTCCTCCTCACCTGACCCTGTAGTAATAACGGGTCAAGTCTCTCTTATGCTTTGAATCTGAGGAATCGCTATCAAATAATTTGCCTTGGCTGGATTGGACATCTGGTTTTCCATCTTTATGCAAGAGAATATAAAGAAACAGAGTATGTCAAAATAAGAGTTCAACCTCAAAAGTGTTGCATGCCAGGTCAGGTGACAAACGGAATGCAATTGGAACACAACACAAAACGCTTGTTTTATTTGGGATAACACTAAACTCTGGACCAGATAAACCTCTGAATTGTCATAGCTTAATACAACAGAAGTTTACTTTTTATTCACATCAGGTTCAAACTGTGCATTTCTAAACAGCAGAGACTCTCTCCCAGCATGTTAGAGATCTAGGTTTCTTCCCTCATGAAGGCCCTTCTTCCCAAGTTGCCATGCTCATTAACAAGGAAGAAGGGAAAAAAGCTTAGAAGATCATCCTTGGGAGGGTTTTGGAGACAGATGGATTGGATATGAAAATTAGCTCTCTTCCTCATAGCATGCATGGATTTGATCTGGTGATTTAAATTTTCTGAATCTATTTTTGTCTCTAAAATTGGTGCGCTAATACCTAACTGAAGGCTTAAAAGTGAAATTACAGAATGTGCTTAAATGGCCTAAAGGGACTTGACACTCAACAGGTATTCAATGAACATTACCAATCTTCTCTTTAAAAAAAAAATATATATATATATATATATTTTTAACTAGATTGTACATATAAATACATGGGTAAGCAAATGTGCACACATATATATCTGTAGGTAATAACTTTCTATATGTATTATATATAAGTCAGAGCTTTTATACGGCTACCTAGTAGCTTTCCAAAGCTCTTTGAGAACACTTCAATTGCAAAAGAGTAAAAAAGGTAATACATGATGACATCAGAGCAGGTATATCAGGTTGAAACATGAAGCTTCATTTTTTAAGTAAAGAATATGTTTTTGCAATTTCATATATTCAGACTAGTAAATCACATCATAGTCTGGGAGAGTTAAAAGGGAAAAAGAGGACCCATACTGGTTTCTGAAGGCTGGACAAGATCCAGATACCCAGCAGGAGGGAAGGAAAGTCCTTAGAGCAACCAAAAATATGCCCTATTCACAAGAAAAACATTTGGAATTGAATATTCCAGTTGCAGCTTGCCTGGTGTTAAGAGAGAGGCAAAAAAATCCTACCCTCATTGCTCATGTAACATATTCAAATTCCATAAAATAAAATGACTTGATACTTATCAGTAGCTGCTTTAATTACTTTTATTCATTCTGGTTCACTTGAGCGGCTCTCTGGATACTTGATAGGACAGCATAAAGTCACGGAGCTCTTGTTCTTCGCGAATAATCTTATCCCCTGGACAGTCTTTTTACAAAGAAGACCCCTAACAGTACAGTGATTAATCCCAATCAAGTTGTCCACTACAATTTTGGGGGGTGGAAGGTGTGCCCAAGCATCAATAATAGGGCTATTCACGTGCCCCCTATGTCACCAATCAAATTATGCACAGGGAGCTTATCTGAGGCATAGCTTAAATCCCACAATGCAGATAATGACAGGTCTCAGATCTAGATCTGATATTTATGGCTAATGAGGAAATCTGTCAGACGAGGGAGGATTCCCATGCTGAGAATGTGCTGTGATAGGGTGAGTTTAACGTAGACTTTGGAGTAAGAGCTTTCCGTGTGAGAACAGCTCTCTCATCTATTAATGTAGACACTAAACCCCTTTATGCTCTGGTTTCCTTAGACGTAAAGGAGAGATATATAGATACTCAATATAAAGTTCAGAATGAACCTGAAGATATTGCTGATAAATGTTCTTTATGAGTGACAGAGCAGATTGACACACAAATTTGGTCTGGCAAATAGATATTAAGTGGCTGCTAGGTGGTAGGCACCATGTCTCAAGTTGGAGATGCACAGAAGACCAAATCGTGGTCTCTGCACTCGGAATCTTCCAGTTTAGACACGAATTTAGTAATAGATAATTTCAACTTAATAGGGGATGGGCCACTGTGATAATTAACACTTGCCTGCACAACTGGCAGGTGGTAGGTGTGGGGAATATCTACAGTCAGCTAATAGAGAGTTAGACGAAGAAAAGTAAATGCTGTGAAGTGGGGTAACAACAATTCTATCTTATGATTTAAAAATATTATTTTGATGAAAACATTTAATATTGATTACTAATTTATATATATCTAAAATATAATTGTCACATTTTACGAGAAGACTTCTAAATTTAAAAAAATTACAAGTTATATGTTGGCAGTTAGTTCATCACTCTCTAGAGGAAAAGGCACAATAAAATAGAGAAAAGAACAATTAAAAGTGGCTGAGAAATAAAAAGTAGTTTCTACTTTCTATAATTTGCTGCATTGTCAGTAAAATGGCTTGGAATTTCTGGCACTTTTCTAGTTAATTCTTCAATAATAATTGTATTTATAATTTTATCATTTATGGAGACTCTAATTGTAGAAGATGTCAACAGACTACTAGTCCTATTAAGCATCGCTTCTTCAACACAAGGACCATAAAGAAAAATAGACTGGGAATGAGTCAGGGGCCATACCTGGCTTTTCCTAAGAAATAGATGACTTTCGAGCAGCTGTGATCCAGTTTGGTTTTACTCAGTTGTAGAACTCAATTTTACTACAACGTGTTTTGAATTAATGTCATGCAGTGAGTGCAATGAATCAGAAATTCTACTTCCCCCAAATTATAAAGAATATACATGTTCTTATGCTTTTTTTATGTCCATATGGTTTAAAAAAAATTAAAAGTGGCTGAAAAAATAAGAAAAGAAATTCAAAGGACTCAGCATTGGCTGAGAAGAGAGAAGAAACAAAGTACTCGACTTTAGGATTTGCAAATGCAGCATTGAAAAATAAGAACAGGATGCCTTTTACAAGGATACAGGGGAAGAAATGATATGGATTCCTAAACTCCAACCTTATCATAAGACAGCTGGTACCTGCGGTTATAAAATGCATCAGCATTTTGCTAACCATTTTGTTGCTCGCTCCAAAAATCACAAAGTATAGTCTGGGGTTCAAGTTATTTAATAAAGGAATGTCATATATACATACAAGGATATACAATTTTATCATTTACATTTTTAAATATGTTTCCTTTAAAAAGAAAAGGTTTGAAATTCCCAGCAACAAATCAGATGGAGAATAGATGGGCATGCTTACATTTCATTGCTTTATTCAAATATTTTAAAATTCGTATTTAAATCAAAGCAGTGATTAAACAAAGGAAGCATAGCTATATAGATGTTGAAAGGTCTTGCTATGAACTGAACCGTGTTCCCCTAAAATTCATATGTAGAAGCCCTAAATCCCAATGCAACTCTGTTTAGAGATAGAATTTTTAAGGGAGTAATAAAAGTTTAAAAAATGTCCTATTCTGAGACTATTGGTGTCATAAGAAGAGGAAAAGACACCAGGGAGAACTCTCTGCTATGTGAGGACACAGCAAGAAGGCAAGTTCGTATGCAAGCCAACAAGAGAGATCTCACCAGAAACTGAAATCTGCTGGAGACTTGATCTTAAACTTTCCAATCTCCAGAACGCTGAGAAAATTAATTACTGTTTAGGCTCCCTAGTCTATGGTATTTTATTACACAGTCTGAGAAGACTAATAGTGTCAACAATCATCAAGGAATTCAAATGTGATAATAATTCCTCAAAATCATACCAAGATGATATAGTCACATCTAGTAAGTTGAAGAATTCAAATCAACTTCCTTTTACAAATTAAAAAAAAGAAAAAAAAATGTGGTGATGACTATATCTAATGTAACTTTAACATTTTACTTGTATTTCTTATAACCTCTGTGGAGATGTAGTTATAGATGACACCCTAAAAACATATCTGTTATTCGATAAAAAAAAAGTAAAAGTACACAAAATAGAAAAAATCTTGTTGATTATTTTTTTTAATCACAACACAGAAAAATTTGAAAAAAGAATAGAGGAGGTTTCGGCTTATTTCTTATAGGAATAGGCATTATATTTGAATTTCGTTAGCTTCAACTGATTACAAAATCTAAATGACAATGTATTCTTAATTAAATTACTTCTCTATGTCAACAGATGCAAACATTTTTTAAGCAGTTGCCAACTTGGACATATTGTATACAACTATTAGGCTGCTTCTGCACAAAAGAGAAGTCTTATACAAATTCCTGTAGGCTCCAGATGATATTATGGTAATTCCCTAGAAACAGATTATTATTAACTGAAATCATGTATGTCGTTCATTTGGTTTTCAATTAGTTACTTTCAGACATGTTTCAAATACACATCCTTTAGGTAAGTGTGATATTATCTGTCACTAGAAGAGTTATGAATGTAATTAATCATCCAATTCATTATAAATCATTGTTTGTGACATGACCTGTACTCTTCTTGGACTTCCTATGTCCTTAAAATTAGAATCCGGGTTTCCCTTATGGTCTCACTAAGGTATGAGCAGTGTGTTCAGATGCTTCTTCCTGCCCTCCATGGGAAATTTCTCTCTGAGCACTCTGCTTTCTCAAGTGTGAATGAATGTAAGTGTTTGAAATTTACATTTCCCAGGGACATTTGCTTCTCAAAATGAAGCAAAAGCTTTAGTCACTGATTCTTGGGAAGGCAAACATCCAACTCTCCAGGGATGTCCCAGAATATCTACAGTCGGAAGCGGGAAGTCTCTCTCTCTTACTCCGTAGTCTGCCACCACAACAGGATCCAACTCGACCACTGCCTTAAACAAAAGATGTGATATAGACTGGCTGCTTCAGATTGCAGGCCTGCAGCAGAGGAGATGGAAGAGCTGGGTGTGGAGTGGGTACGGAATGCCTACGTCATAAAGTGAGCCAGCAGAAACAGGACGCCAGGGGTTAGAGGGGAGATCTTGTAAAATGATTCCATTCCATAGATGATCTTGGCTAGCAAAATTACCTGGACCTATGTGCATGTTTTCTACTTTCTTAACCTTACTCATTGAGTTTACCTTCCTGACCTAAATTTGGATTGCAATTCTTTTTTTTATTTTATTTTATTTTATTTTATTTTATTTTATTTTATTTTATTTTATTTTATTTTATTATTTTATTTTATTATTTTATTTTATTTTATTGTATGTTTGTTAATTAATTTATTTATTAATTTATTTGACAGAGAGAAAACACAAGCAGAGGGCGTGTCAGGGGAAGGAAGAGAGAGAAGCAGACTCTTAGTGGAGCAGGGAGCCCAATACGGGGCTTGATCCCAGGCCCTGGGATCATGACCTGAGCAAAGGCAACTGCTTAACTGACTGAGCCACCCAGGAGCCCCTGGACTGCAATTCTTTAGCACAGTTCGCATGTGCATCATAGCTTAAATTTGGCAGCTTTTCTGTGGACTTGGTTCTTGAAAGTCTATTTGCAGTCCACTTTTCATAATCTAATTCCTCCCTTGGAATCCGAAATTCTGAGATATGAAATGTCCCATAGAGTTAAGTTTCAGCTCCATGTGGCTGGCAGCATAGGGTCATTCTTTGCTTTTACCTGAGCTCTCTTTGACCTGTTTGTAAGGCAGATGATGGCCTCAACTCTCTTGTCTACGTATTTTGTCCAGAACAACAAGTCCGTTCATGGCTGTTCTCCTAAATGGGAGCAAGTATGCATTTGACCAGCCTCCATCAAACATGTTGTCATTCTGAAGACCATCACGAACTTTGAGCACTAGTTTGCAGACTGGCAACTATCTTGAGACAAGAATGTTGTCGGTGAGGCAGTGAGACTGGCAAGAAGGTGAGCTCTTGCACATATCTATTCTTTAATCACAACGGAGGGACCATTTGAGAATTGTCACAAAATAATTAGAGGAAAATGAGCTTGTTATTTAGTCTTGAAGTGCATAGTGTTAAAGAAAAATCAATAACAAGATACACAGTTAAATAAAGTTAATTACACAACAATATCCCATCTTCATTCCATGAAAACTCTGTGATTATAAACTGGACCGTAGTTTAACTTGCCCTTGTAAACAGCAATAACATTTTTAAATTGATGATATGATTATATAATATCTGCATCATATCAGTTAGAATGTTTTCAGTTCTAAGTAACCTGCAAACCAAATGCAAGCTGTCTTAAACAATAAAAAGAATTTGCTGGCTCCTGTAACTCACAATTACGGAGATTGGGTGAGTTTCATTGCCATTTTGATCCATCTGTGTCATTATAAGTCTTGTTTCCTTCTTTCTTCTATCTTATTAGTGTCATCTTATCCCAGCATGCTCTTCTTCATTCAGTTCCACAGTGGCTGCCTTCAGCTTCACTACCAAATCTGCAGAAAGCAAGCTTCTTTTTTCCAATTTGGAAGAGAAATTCCAGTTTTAACATCCATTCAGGTGCCCGCACGTGAACCGCTCCTTATGGTCATGGAACACTATGCACGGAGTGACATAGATCGATGTTGTATTTGCTGATTGTTTAGGCGAACCAGGGCCCAGTGCTGTGGGTGTACACGGGGTCAGTCCTCCCCTCTCTACCTTTCCCTTTTCAATCAGAAGACAATGGGTAGGCCATCAAGTCTTCACCATAATATGTACCCATAGCTGATGCTACTAAAACATTTGTTGAGAGCAAACAAATGAATTAAAGTGAGGTCTATTAACATGACTATCTCTCTTTGCTTAGTGAGAGAATCAGTGGACAATTTTGATAGCTCCTTAATACTTCTAGGTGCAAATTGAAAAATGTATGTAGGCACCAGATTTAGAACCAGAAAACCTGAGATTGAGTTCCTGGGCAGACTCTTAGTAACATCACAGGCATTGTAACTCTTTTCTCAACTTTTTCATCCTCTCTCAAATAGGAATATCGCCTTACATTCAAAATTGCTGTGACATTTAAAGGAAACGATAACTCCAAAGTGCTTCAGCAACTGAAAAGAACTGTTTTTAAAAACACTTTTAGAGGCACCTGGGTGGTTCTGTCAAGTGTCTGACTCTTGATTGCAGCTCAGGTCATGATCTCAGGGTCTTGAGATTGAGCGCCCATAGGGCTCCAGGCTCAGCACACAGTCTGTTTCAGATTCTCTCTCTCCTCTCCTCTCTGCTCCTCCTTCCAGTCATGCTCTCTCTCTCTCTCTCATAAAAATAAATAAGTATAATCTTGAAAAAAAAAAAAAACACCTACTTTTAAAAAGTATCCGGACACCATTTTGTAAAATCATATGATAAATGTTGCATCTTCGGATTTGGTCAAATCGAAGCACTCTTGTACAAAATAATCTCATTTTTTAATTAAAAAATTTTTAAATTAAAAAAAAATTTAAAACCTGAACACTTGGAAGCTAAAGCTATATAGTAAAACACACTAACAATAAAATAGACGATAATGTCTATAATTTGTTTCAAAAGGAAAAATATCTTCCTTGGTGCTGCTTACATCTTAGTTTCAAGAAAATATATCTTGGTGGTAAGAATTGCACTTTTTTATTTGATTAAACATAGACAATCCTAGAGAAGTAGTTAAGATCATATAGATAGTTGCTTTAGACAAAACATATAGAATATTCTTGGATATTGGTCCACTTATTTTGGATCCTATGCTTCTTCAAGTGTCTTATTAGCTCTCACAGCTGTTAGCTGACTTTTTAAAATTTCTCCATTTGTCATTTCTAGATTAAAAACAAAACAAAGAACTTCAAGAGAAGAGAAAAAGGATCCCACAGTAAAACAATTGTCTCAGAGGATAGAAAGATAACCCAATCACTACTGTAATTGGTAATTTGGACAATTTTCA